>NW_027133031.1:317500-592624 GCF_026122565.2 Emydura macquarii macquarii | reverse complement strand
AGACGTGGTGTAAACTACAGTGTTGTTTTATTATCTTTATTTATTTTTTATTCTTTATTTTTATTATTTTTATTGTTGATATAGAAAACCTTTTATTGCAGCATTAAGTAGACATTCTTTTATTTATTTATTTCATTTTTGTAAGTGTCTCAAAGGAAGCGCTCCATTTTATTTTCACAACACCATTGAAGATTATCTTTATTCACAGTAAGGTACAGAAAAGTCTGAGCATCGCCCCAGCTTTGTGGGAGTGGAACATGAGTTCCCCATCCCAGGCCACGCACCGGCTCCCCCGGCATCACCTCAGCCTTTCCCGCCCAGACCCAAGACTGCTCCTCCCGCATCCCCTCAGCACTTCCCGCGCCTCGCACGATTCACCTCAGACCTTCTTCCCCCCTCCGCCCATCCCCGTCCCCCGCTGGTCTTCGCGCAGCTGCTTCCTCCGGGCAGGTTCCTCAGCGCCTCGAGCCACGCCGGCATTTCCCGCCCGAACTGGATCCGTTCTTCGCGCCTTGGCCCGCTGGCGCCGCCCCGCCCCGCCCGCTCCTCGCGTTACCTCAGCGCTTCGCGCCGCAAGCCCGGCCCTTCCCGCCCTCCGCGCCTCCCGCCTCAGCGGTACCCGCCCGCCTCGCACTTTCCGCCGCCTCGTAGCTTCCCGCCAGAGGCAGAGCCCAGCCGCCTCCCGCCGTCCCACCGGGCGCTGCAGCCCGGCCTCTGCCCCTGCCGCCGCCTCCCCGCCCGGCCTCCCGCGCCTCTCCCCGCTTCCCACCCGCCGTTCTCGGGGCGCCTCCCCGCCGCCCGCCTCAGCCGCAGCCCGGTCCGAGCCCCCCGCCCAGCCTCTCCGGCGCTTGTTCCCTCCGGCCCAACCTGTCCGGTGCTGCGGGGCGGCTCCCGTGCGCTTCTGCCGGCTGCGGGCGGCTCCTGGTGCCGGGGCGGCTCCGCTCCCCGTCGGGATCCCCCTTCTCTGAGGGCTGCCCTCGAGCGGCGTCGGCGCCTCGAAGATCCGAAGTCGGCGCCTGGGCACGTGCTGCCTCGTGCCGCCTCAGCGCGTCTCTCAGCCCCGCCCCCGGCTCGTGCCGCCTCGGCGCTTCTCACAGCCCCGCCCCCGGCCCCCTGACTCTGAGCCCCGCCCCGCCCCGCCCCGGCTTCGAGCTGACTCCGCCTCCCTCTCCCGAGCAGAATCCCGCCGGGTCTGAGCCCCGCCCCCTGCTGGACTCCCTCCAGCCCTTGTGGGACTAGCTGAGTCTCAACAGGGCGAGAAGATCCAGCAGAAGGGTCTGTTGTAAATAGCTAGCGTAGATACCCCCTGTGTGGGCATCAGAATGGGAACTACCTGCTCTGAAATGTGTTCTCAAGGGTATTCTTGTGCCCACAGAGCTTTAAATGAATCTTCCAGGCAACAGACTTTCACCTCTGATTTCATTGGATGTATGTTTTACAGTACACCACAATAAAGATCAGTTATATCTACATAATCCAGTACCTTTAATTTTAACCCAAACTACAGTGACATGGAAATTCAGTTCTTCATTCCCCCTTAAGAAATAGAATATATAGGGTTTGTGTGTGTGTGACTCTTGAGAGATAACGCAAAATACTATCATAATAACCCCAATACACAGCAGGGAACAGGCGTTTACAGAAGACGTATGTAGATTTGTTTAAAAAAATCGCATTTAAGATGGTTTGCAAACTTTGACCTTCCTATTTCTAGTGTCCTGCCTGAAGTGTAGTGGAAAATAGGGTTAGAAAACAGCAGCTGGATACACATCCTCAGGTGCTGCTTTGAATTCCTTCTGCTTATCTCAGAATGCCTGTCATGGTTAGCTCACCTACTCTGCAGTGATATTACCAAGCAGAATTCAGCTTGAACTGTAGATAATGGCTTGATAGTATAATTTATTTGTCCTGCTGATAGTTAGTAATGGATTTATGGAATGACTTATTATATTAGCTGTCAGTATTAAAAGTGTGTGATACTAGAAAGACCTGATTTCTTATGCCTGTCCAAATGGCAAATCTCTGAATTCTCTTCTATTCCCTTCCAACCTAACCCAAGGGATCACTTCCACAGCCCTGATTTACTTTTACGCCTTTCTTGAGTATGTTGATCAAGGTAACAGCCTGACAAGGAGAAGGAAATAATGACACTTATCACAGTGCATACTGTGTTTTGTACAATCTAAGCCTTGTTAAGGCTTCAAGGATGTTTTTTGGTCCAAGGTAGGTAACAGCCATTTACATTTGTATTGCAACCAGACTCAAATACATTTTGCTTTTCTCCCTTGAATGCTAAAAATTCAAAATGACAGATGACCTTTGTGAAATGAGTTAGAAGGTCCTAGTCCACTTCCTCATGGACAGGTATCCAGATCACAGAAGCCATCATTGAATTTGGCACTAATTAGTATTTTTGTTAGCAGTTCCTGAAAGACATTTACCTCTTGGGTGAAACATGATAACTAATTAAGCTACTATATAGAGCATGGTGGAAAACATTACTTCTGTTTTGCAGAGCATTTTGCTATTTCAAAATCAGATTTCATTCTTGAACCAAAATTTTTGAAATTCTCTGTGAAATGGAATGACTGATCTCCACTGAGCTCTAAAGCAGCTTGGTGGACTGCCCTAGAGCGGGGGACCCTGGGGCCTTAGAGGTCCTAATTCCATGGTAGTACACTTGGTGGGCTGTGCTGGAGCTAGAGACCCAAAGAGCCCTGCCTGGCGAGGAGTCATGAGCCTGGGAGTTGGGGATCCCACAACTTTGAAGCTCCCAGCTTCCCATCAGGCAGGCAGCTGAGGAGCCAAGAGCCTGAAAACCCAGGTTCCCAGCTGCCTGCCAGATGGTCTACCAAAGAGCCAGACAGGTAAGCTGTCAGGAAGTCAAGCCGGTTTCTGATGGAATCCTGCCTGGCAGGCAAGGTTCCACTGGAAACTTGCTTGGTTTCGGTTGGGATATTGTCATGCGTAGTATGGGCTGTTGGTTTATATCAGTGTAGCTGATTTGATCCAGTAGAATTAACCACTTAAGTAAGTTACGCATGATTTGGCCCAATGTATTGAATAACTAGCTCCTAATTTTATTTGTTTTATACATATATATATATATGTATACCCCTAAAAATGGTGTAATTTGGGGTCTCTAATGAGACTGGATGATAATGAGAAAGATGGATTTTTGAGATTCTCCTTTTCTGGGGTGAAACATTGCACTTAAAAATCAAAATGTCTTATGAAAATTCACACACATATATATTAACAGATAAAATATGTGTGTGTTAGATATATCTAGTGCTTAAAGCTGGGAGTCAGGGCACCTGAGTTCTGTTTCTATCTCTCTGATCTTAGATGCTTTTGCCTTGGTCTCTTGCCTTTTCTGTGCCTAAATGTACTTTAAATATATTTTAATACTACTTCCCTGCCAAACAGGTATATTGTGAGGCTTAATTAATTTTGTTCCTCTCGATTAGCAGTGCTAAGTAACTGTAAAGCATTATTATTATTATTATTATTATCATTATTATTATCATTTCTGACCCCATAGGGCTCCTAAAACAAATGCTTGAGGGACAGAAAAGTCATCTACACCTTTCACACCTGAATCATAGTTTGGAGGAGGTGTGATGGAGGCGGAGAGAAGATTTTGGTTGAGTTCTCGCCCAAGGTTCAGGTTGCTTCTTATTTTATATGACCTGGTTTTCCCCCAGGCATGGAGAGGAAGCACAGCTGATATCAGAAACTAACTGAACTAGAGGCTTTTAAGGCTGAATGCACAGCCAGGCTAACACTAAACAGAGCTGGAAACAATGCAGTAATAATGCTCAATTTTCAGACAGCAGATTTGATTAGAGGGAAGAAATCTGTTTTGCAGATAACAACATTTCCCATTTCCATGCCAAACAAGGACTAAATAGCATGAGTTAATGAGCATGAAAAAAGGAGCATGAATTCGGAAAAGGATATTATTTGGCAGGGGTGTAGAGGAAGGGAAATAAGTTCTTGCATGATATCACAAGAGGAGATCATTTGCTATGGCACCCTCTATGATAAGTGTGCAAGTAAAAGATTCCTGGAGTATTATACCATTGTTTGTTGTCATTATAATTATTTAATGATATAACTATTTACTGTAATTACAGTACACAGCACACACATGGTTCCCACCAAAAGAGTTTTCAAACACTTGGGATCAGCAAAACTGAACTGTATCTCTTAGAGAAGAAGTAATGCTGGTGCATTTCAGCCCATTCAACTTCCTGTCTTGAACTGAAGCAAGAAGCAAAAATGAGAAAATAAAGTTCTCCCAAACTTTTTGGAAGTTTTGACTGAGGTTTGCCTGGAGTTTCCATAGAAGCTTCACATTGGTTATGATTGTCTCTGAACTGCTTCAACCATTCCTAATTGAATCCCTCTGAACCAACCATTAAAATTGAAATTTAACATGCCGCCCTCCAGTTGATCTTGAGAATGATATTATCCTATCAATTTCCTGTCGAATTATAGTGCTTTGCAGGAATGCATTAAACTATCAGATCTTTCTCACTATGGGTTTCTCATAGGGCTTTTAGTTCCAAATGAGCTTTGAACCCAACTAAATCTCTAATGAAGCTGCTTCTCTCTCTTGCTGCACAAAATGAAAAGTGTAACTTCCGTGCTGTAATCTGGGAACTGTGCAGCTTTTGTAAAATCAGGCAACTATAGGTACAGGTTACTATATCTTAGTGAGTAACTGAGATGGAAAGACACAGTTAGCATTGCTAAATAGCAAGTTGGGTAGAAATCCAGAGGCCTGCTGATATGATAAAAATATTGAAGTAGTGTACGCTTAATATTCTCTTGATGTCCTTCCTCCGCACAATCACTCCTAGGGGAATTCTGAAGGTATTTCTGGCAGCCTGGAGCTCTTGCCGTGGAATTATTGGGACGGTAGCTAACGTAAATACTTCTGTTCCAGAGGAGACATGAATCTTTCCTGATCAGCTCCTGGCACCTTTAAGATTTTGAAAGTATTTAAAATGTAAGAAGTTCCAAACTGACTACGCAGATTGATTTAGAGGCCACTTTAAATATCTGCTTCAGTGTTAGCTTTATTGCTTAAAAATGACAGCTATTTCTAAATGAGCAGTTATGGAGTCATTGTAATTTTGCTGGGAGGGAAAAATGGAACCCACTCCAGGCTCCTGCTGGTCCATGCAAATGACAAGTTGCACACATCCTGACTTTTCATCTTCGCCAGCAGCTCATAGCACAAGAGCTGCATATTTTTGGGAACTGCGAAGCTAAAAGAGACAAGGAAAGAGGGGGCTGTCTGCAAGTTGGATGTTGCATTTGCTCTGGGCCTGATCCTGCATGGTGCTGAGCTCCCACCGAAGCCCAGTGGGAGCTGAGGAGGATCGGTATGTCTCAGTAGGTGCCTTGCTACTCATAGAATCAGGCACATAGTTTTGTTCTTGTTGTAATGGTGACGGGGGAAGGAGGGCAAGGGCAGGGGTGAGGGCGAGCACTTGCAAATCACATGGGCTTCAAAGGGTGCTCAACATTTTTCAGGGTTTGATCCAAAGTGCTGTATAATTCTACAGTGCTGTGCAAACATTTATGGCTTTATTGTACCTTTTAAGACACAGCCCAGTGGTAGGGGCAGTGCAAGAGAGTCAGAATTCCTCCCTGAGCTCCTGGGCATGCAAGAGGAGCACACCCTTTGTGAAACCCCTTAAGGGGGTTCATCACACTCCTTACTGCACACTCAGCCAGCTTTGCAATGGCCTGGTCTCCCTCCCAGCCCTCCATGCTCCCTTATTCTCTGGGGACTGCCTTTGTGCAAAGGGTGCAGCTTTGTTTGCCTTTCCCCTTTGTGCACATGGGTCATGATGGCACAGTCTGACCAAGCTACCCACAAAACACCACAGAGAGGGAGCATAGAAATGGAAACTGAGCACAGAGAAGTTAATGCTTCAGGGCTACACTGCTAGTCAGTGGCAGAAGACATCAGAACTCAGGATTTTCTGGGTCCTAGTCCCATGCTTTCTATCCAGGCAGCGTTCGATAATGTGTCCAGTTTCTCCCCCCCCCCACCCTGCCCCCCACTACAAAAAGGATGTGGACAAGTTGGAGAGAGTCCAGCAGAGAGCAACAAAAATGATTAGGGGGCTGGAGCACAAGACTTATGAGGATAGACTGAGGGAACTAGGCTTGTTTAGCCTGCAGAAGAGAAGAATGAGGGGGGATTTGATAACAGCCTTTAACTACCTGAAAAAGGGTTCCAGGGAGGATGGAGCTAGGCTGTTCTCAGTGGTAGTAGATGACAGGACAAGGATCAATGGTCTCAAGTTGCAGGGCGGGAGGTCTAGGTTGGACATTAGGAAAAAGTTTTTCACTAGGAGGGTGGTGAAGCACTGGAATGAGTTATCTAGGGAGGTGGTGGAATCTCCATCTTTAGAGGTTTTTAAGGTGAGGCTTGACAAAGCCCTGGGATGGTTTAGTTGGGGTTGGTTCTGCTTTGAGTAGGGGGTTGGACCAGATGACCTCCTGAGGTCCCTTCCAACTCTAATATTCTATGATTCTATGATTCTATGTATGTATAAAGCTGGTAAACACTCATACAGGTGCACAGGCACATGTGGGAAACACAAGTACATTTACACATTTATTCTCAAAGTGAATGTGATGTCCAGAGGCTAGCGTACAGCATGGAAAGTCAAGGGTTCTGGATTCCAACTCCTGCTCTGTCCCTGACTTGCTTTAAAGTGCTTTCATTTAAACTCTCTAGGGGGATTTTCAAAGGCACAGCTGAGATTCAGGTGCCTTTTCAGTGAAAACTGGGAACTTCTGTGCCCTTTGTGCCTTTGAAAATCTTCTTCTGTGTCCCCAGCTTCCTCTTCTGCTAGTTGGTGATAATGAAGAACGCTTTGCAATCCATAGTGACTAGCTCAATAGAACTGCTAAGCATTAGTATGACATGATATATTTGATGGATAATGTGGTCTAGAATATGTGCGTTACATGAAATATGCAGTGTGTGGCAATACAATCAGGGGTAATAGGCATCTCACTTTTTATGGGTCCATTCAATGGACTGCATCTCCCCTTATTGTTAGCTAGTAACAATCTTGCATTATACCAGCTCTGGTAACAGACACACAGGATGGAATGATTTAAATCACTCTCTATAAAATCCCTCCCAAGGTTTGAAACTGGTTTAAATGAAAAACCACAAGAAAAAGCAATAACAATTTAAAAACTTTTAAGTCAAAGCCATAAATTCCCCTCAGCTTGTTAAATTTGCAGAGGCATTGTTCTGTGAAAGGGGACCGAATTAAAGAGCTCGGCAGGAAGACAAATCTAAGCAGAGTCACCTATTAAAATATCTCTTAAGTGTGTAAAGAGTGGCACACAGTTGACTCCTGAGGAAGGCATGAGGGAAGCACGTTGCTCAGATTTCCTTTCTGGCTGATGCTCAATGCATTCTCCTCCAGTTATGCTCTGATACCACGAAACAGGGACTATGTATCCTTGGGAGGAATACGTGCAATAACGATCATCTCGATCATCACTAGAGAATGGATGCAGGCTCTCCAAAGCTACACACAGAAGTTTCGCCCATTTAACTTAATATGGTTTACTTAAACCAGTATAACTTCTCTGAGTAGAATCTCTTATATTGTTTTAAAACTGATTATGTCCATTTAGCTTGCACCTGTAAATATACCAATGTAAACTAAGCTGCTATAAGCCAAACTGAAATCAACATAAAAGCATTCACCCACAAAATTGCGCACGTTTAACTGTCAGTATTACATCATCACTTTAGTTAAAATGGCACAACTCTGTGAGTAGACCAAGCCTAAAAGCATCTGCCTTCACATCTTGAGCTAAAAAACCAATTCCCTAGCTATCAGTTGTAACAGACTCGTATCCTCTATGTGTCAGGCACAGAGATATGCAACCCACACCGCACAACGGGTTACATAAAAATAGGGAAGTTGTGAGGGCCCCTGAACAGAGACGAGAAAAAACATACACTTTGTCCTCTTGTGAGAGCTTCATCTGGGAAGATCAAAGCACTTTGCAAACTTTGAGAGGCACAATAGCTCAGTCAGGGGTGAGGCACTCCACTGTGTGACAAGAGGACCTGGATTCTGTTCATAGTTATGTCAGTGAGTGGCTTGCAGTGCTGGGTGACCTTGGAAAGTCACTTCCTTTTGCTAGGTTTCAGTTTCCCGGTCTGTAAAGTGGGCATAGCGACACTCACCCCCTACTTTAAGATTTCTGGATGAAAAGTGCCATATGAAAGTTTGGTCTAGTTAGCTAAGCCTTGTAACAATCCCCTGTGAGGTGGGCATCACCCCCATTTTACATACAGGAAAGTGAGGTGCATTGGAAGCCAAGAATTTCAAAAGTGACTATTAAATTCTGAGCCCCTCAATTTTGGCGTTCTCAGCTGGAGACACTGTAAAAATGCCTGGTTTTCAGGAAATGCTGGTCCTCCATCCTCTGAAAATCAGGGTCTCTTTAAAGTGTCTCTAAGTGGACGTCCAAAAATGAAGGCACTGTAAATCACCAACGACTTCTGAAAATCCTGCCCGAGGGGGAGATTTCCAACTGCAGAAAGTGCAGCTAGGTACGTATTTCCCGTTCACTTTGAATTGGGCTGCTGTGCCACAACAAAGTTTTCTTGCCATCGTTAAACCCATAACATTGTCACCCATACAGACAAGGGCTCATTGCTGGCAAACGAGTAAAGAACAACACTGTAGACTGTGTGTGCCGGCTCCCACCAACAGAGCGCCTAGCACCCGGCGCAGGTCAGCCGTGAACTATATGGCGTTGTCTTAATCAACTCCACATGGGAGTTGGCCGGCCTAAAGATGTGATGATCAAATGAGGCTACATCACTGGCCCCAGTACCTAGGACCGTGGCAGAGAGCATCAAAATATGAAGCATCTCCTGCAATGCCAGCTGCTTGAGGGTGAATGCTTTTCCAGTGACCTGTCAAAGGGCAGTGATGGGGCAGTCGGATGTGCACCGATGTGGCGGGAAGCCGTCTGAGGACACAAGAAGAAGAAGTGTGCAAATCTCCTCCTTGGTCGAACTGCGTGTTATAAATTAAGCATCTCTCCCTCAGACTGCTTTTCATAACACCAGCTGCTTAGCACAGACACTGAGATCGCTCATTCTGCTGGGCTGCTCATCAAGCTGACAGGCTCACTCATCACCTGGGTGAAGCTCCCCAGAATCAGGCATCCCAGACAGGTTTCATCTGCTCCATATTATACTAGGCTGCACCCACCTTAACATTCAAAGATTTGCGTCATGATGTCACCTTATGTGAATTAAGGGGGACCTCTAAACGCAGACCACAGAGCATTGGTCCCTTGTAATCTCTATGGTGAGCTTTGCAGACTCTTTAACTACAAGAGAGTGAAGTAGCTTGTTCTGCAGCTTAGCGCCGACTCAAAATGGATTGTGCTTTGCTCCTCGCAGTCAGGACACAGTAGCAGGCAGGCTCTGCATAAACTGGAAATGGAGCTACGTACCATGAAGAGCTAGTGTGGGCATTCAATCAGGGTGTCCATCACCCAGCGTGTAAGCAGCTGACAGGTCTGCTGGGGTCCATAGCCTGTGTAACCACCGAGCAGCTTGCCTGACAGTGAAGCTTGGTGCGCTATCCCCTATATGACATTGGTCTGAGTCGGGCTAAGGTGCTGTTCAATTGCAGAGTAGACATTTGGGGGGAGTATAAGGAGGAGGATCCCAAATGACTGCACTGCAATTAAACAGACCTTTAGCCTGAACCCTGCGAGCCCAGGCCAACTGTCATGGGCTAGCTGCAGGCATTTAATTGCAATGTAAACATAGCCTTAGTTTTCTTCCAAAAACTTTAGATAATGTTGCTCTTACTCATTCAAATATCAACCCACCAGAGTGCCTTTAAATGAGCCTACAGCACTGGACCCTAATTGACAACAGTACTGTCTGGGTTATTCAATGGTCCCAGGCAGTCAGATACTATAGGATGAGGGCCACATAAGGTATGGAGGGATAGGTGGACAAAGAGACCACACAGCCTTTTTGCAGGTGAAAAGCAAAGACCCAGAAACTGAATCCTGATGACTTTGTCTAATTTTTCATGCAACCTACTTAGATTTGCATTCTCTCTGAGCCCTGGAGAAGGATCAACCCTTTGATGGCTTGATAAGATCTTTTTATAAAATGAAGGTGCAGAAGCAGATACGGTATCTGGCTTTATGGTAATTAGCTTTACAACTTAATTAAAAATAGTTCTGTTAAAAAAAAATCAAGCACCCCCTGGTTTCTAAATTCCACCTTGAAAAGCTTCTGTACTCCTTCCTTCCTTGGGCTGAAATCATCGTATTTGAAAGACAAGCTCTTTAAAATCTAAAAGCAGGGACGGAAGTGAGCAGAATGCAAAGTTTTCCCTTCTGGAGCCAGCTGAAGAGATTGATGAAATAACAGATAGTCTTTAACAAAATAGCAAGTCTACCTGACAGGAACCACACATCCATTCAAAGGGTAGAACAGCAAGAGTGATGCATTTTAAACATACTCCCAACTGGTCTGTCAGTAACAAATTAGACTTGTCACATTCTCCAAACAGATTTAGTGAGAACATTAACAATGTTAATGATCTGTGGTCTCAGCAGGAGAAAGAGGTTTGAGTCTAGTTCCAGGAATGTGCAGAATTGTTTTGTTGTTGAGGTTGTAGTTTTAAAAAAAATGTAAGCAATGTTTTGGTTTGGAAACTTAGTGTAATTGGAAATAATCATTGTGGCTCCAATCCTACAGACACTTAAACATGTGTATAACTTTATTCACCTTGGACCACATTTTCAAAAGAAGTAAACTCCCAACTAGACGCTTAAGTAAAAATCAGATTTTCAAATGTCCTCAACATGCAGTTCTGGATTCTGAGCTCTTTTGAAAATTCTGGCCAGTGTGTAACTGGGTTTTTTTTTTAAGTTCAATGCAGGGCCAGAGTGACACATACATATGTGCATGCGTGTGTATGTATGTGTGCACATGTATGTTGCTCAGTTTGCATTCAAGTGGGTTCGTACCAAGTTCTCAAGGAGAAGGTGAAACAGATATATCACGTTGTGATGTTCCCCCTCCCCCCCCGCAATCCTGGCTGGTGTGTAGCTGTGTCACCCCAATTCCTCACTCCTGGGCCCTGACTTACCCCGCTTTGCTGTGTGAACCACCCACTCCAGGGTCAGCCCATACCCAGCCTCCTGTGAGTAATCGGTCCCTGGCCTAGTGAAAGAGCACTTCTGACCAGCCATTCATGGGATACACCCCAGCAAACACTCCAGTCCCTGATGCAACCCCGGGAATTGCCGTCTTGCAGGGTTCAGTGCTGTACACTGTGCCCTGCAAGCTCATTGACATTTGTCCGTCAATTTATCAATGAAATTGATATGCTCCAGCTGTGTCACTCTAAGTGAGGTCTCTGCACACACTCAACCCACAAGCCCTGTTTTAAATAAAACAAATAATTAAGTTTATTGATTATAGTAAGATTTTAAGTGAATCTAAGTCAGATTATTAATAAATCAAGGAGTTAATCACAATTAACTACAAGATAACTCATATCCTAAACTAGGATTAATATTCCAATTTCAATCTATGATGTTAGTTTACCACACAGGCTGGTTGCAATGTGTCTTGCAACCAGGCCCTGCTTCCTGTGAGTAGGTGCTAGTCTTTGATGTCGCTTGGAAGATAGATTCCAGGGGAATCTCTGAGACAAAGATGAATGTGGTCTCATTAACAGGCCAGTATCTGATAATCAAGATTTCAGGTTTTGTGTTTGACATTGACTTGCCATGTAACTTTGAGCAGGTCACATAATAGTAATGTGCCTCAGTTTCCCTATCTGTAAGAGTGCGTGGTTAGTAACACTTAGCATATGGTTGTAAAGTACTTTGAGATTCTCAGATGAAAAGGACTACATGTGCTAAGTCTCTGAATCAGGAGAGCATCCTGATTCAGCACTCAAACATACACTTAACTTTAAACACGTGCTTATTGAAGTCAATGGGACATACACACATAACTAAAAATAAGCACATGCTCAAGTTCTGCCGTGAACAGGGATAGATTTAGGCATGTCCTTAAGTACTTTCCCAAACTGGGGCCTAAATGCAGGTGTAATTTTTATTCATATAACTTTATTAGGCACCATTTGTTCATAAAATATGTGACCCTCACAGATCACATGTAATGTACACATGGGGCAGTCTAAGGCCGAGTTGGAATTCGCTAAGGGTTGGAAAGAATTAAACCCACACTAGCATCCCTTTGTCTTTATGTGGGCATGAGCTTCACACAGGCAGAAGAATCTTCCCTCATGGTCCTCCCTGTAGCATTGGGGCTCAATTGTAAACCCTTTGGGCAGAGACTTTTTCAAAAGTGTTTCTACAGCACCTTGTACAATTGGCCCTGATCCTTGGTTGAGAGTCTGCAATAATAACATGCTAACAATAATAATAGACAATCATCAGCAGCTCTCAAAGGTTTTTCACATACCCGATTCAACAGACCTCAAAATGCATGAACAGCAGTCAACAAACAAACGTCCTGTATACTCTTCCAACCTGCATTTAAAAAAGGGATATCTTGCCTTTCTTCTTTTAACAATCTTATTACATAAAATTTCTTGCCCAAGGATCTAATTCCAGCTGGAGTGTTTTATAAGGAAATATGTTGATTATCAAATATAGTAGAACACACACACAAAAACTACCTGTTCCTTCTAATCTCCGGTAATTATTTCAATGATCTGGATTTGGAACTCATAGTTAAGGGAAGGAGGAGGCTGGAATAATGAGTCATTCAGATTGAAGCCAGTTGGTAATTAATTCTGCAAAACAAACACTGTAATTACTAAAAAGTAATAAAACTTTATATTACATTAAAGAGTATAATAGGTTTTCTAAGAGGCTTCTATTAAGTTTAGCATACTGGAAATATGTTATTTATAAATGCGAGCCTTACAAAATGTCAATAGCTTGGTATTTACCTAGGAAATTAGGCAACCACATAAAAAATTAATAATTATATTTAAAAAACGCATTTAGAGATTCTCTCATTAGTTAAATTAATTACATAATCTTATTAGCGCTGATGGTGCATAATGGTTCTCATTCCTGCCGCTCTGAAAAATAAAAAGTGATCAAGAGAAAATGGGAACAAAAAAATGGCAAGCTCTTTCCACCTGCTCATTTCATTTTTTTTTTTAAATTGTGCTTGTGAATTTGGTTCCCAGTTCTGCTCCCACTGAAGTAAACAGCAAAGCTCCCATTTGGGTTGCAAAATTGGGGCCTTGGGAGCAGTGAAAGGTGCCCGCCTATATCACCTTTGCAGAGGAAAACAGAAGAGGCCCCTGAAGCAGGGCATGGCTTGGTACAACTATTAACATCCCCTTGATTAGAAGGCAGGGACTAAAAGGGGTTGGGGGCCTCAGATAACTCCAAAGGTTGTGAGCATTCGATAGAAGAGTGCCAGTCAGGATCACCGAACTGAGAACTCCAGGATGAAAGACGGACAGCCTGTCCCCGCAGAACAAATATAGAGCAATCTCCATGCCCGTTCAGTCTTGAGACTCTCTATTGAGAGTCAAAGACAGCGTTAATTTCGGTGGGCAGTAATTTATGTAACAGGGGCACTTGTCCACTAGGAATTGGACCAAGACCCAGTCACATGGGCCAATACAGTTACCATATAAGATATTTTGATCACCACCAGTCTTAACTTAAATCCATCAGCCTAATGGAGAAAGACCCTATAATCCATTACTGACTCTTGGGGGTTTGCCATCACTAAAAAAAAGGGGTGTGTTTTTACATCCAGATAGCTAACTCGAGTTAGCTATCTCAATGTAAACTAGTGGAGACAAGGCACAGGTAGTTTTACTTCTTTGTAGGTAGTCAAGGTCAACCCTACACCACCACCACGTGGAATTTACCTTGACTACCTACATCAAGGTAAAAACTACAGCACCTTGTTTCCACTAGAATTTTACATCAAGAAAGCGGTCTCAAGTTAACTATCTCTATGTAAAAGCACACCTGTGTTTTTCATTAGAGAAATAGTCCAAGTTATCCAGTCCTATATGTGTTTAACTTTGTTAGGCCGTTTACATTCTAGTTTTGGCTAATTTTTCATTTCTAACAGGGCTTGCATTGTGCTGCACTTTGAAAACCACAGCAGATGGGGGGGGGGAAAAGGCAAGGAAAACATAATAATACAAATATACGAACAGTTAACTAGCTGTATTCACCCAGTCTATCCCCCACCTCCTCCTCAGCAGTGGGAAAGCAGTGAGTGCCCCTTGTACTGCAGGCTAACACTACCATAACTTTTATTTCTGCGGTTCTGAAGTGCTCTGTAGCACTAACCAAAGAAACTGAATTTCTGCAGGGCACACTTCAGCTGGCTTGTTTTTTTCTGTTTTTTCTCTCTCGTCTCCTCTTGCTGCTTGTACTTTTGTTTTTGTTTTTAATAGCTGTCATTTCTAACCAACCATTGTTAGCGAAAAGATGTTTCAGTTCAGTGAAATGTCCCCTTGTGGGGATGCTTGTCTATGTGAGTTTTAAATGTGGTCAGGTTGCATCCCTCAAATGCGACAAAACCCAAAGCCAGCTATTGGACTGACGTGCCCAGGTGTTTATTGAGGCCATGAGTATCACTGGGAGAATGCTGGCTTGTGACAGGGTAAAACAGCCAGGAAAAGGTTAAGGGCTGCCTGCCTGTTACATGCCCAGTAGGGGATTTAAAGGGAGGGCTGAAAGGGGAAAGGAACTGAGGAATTGCTTAGTTTTGTGTTACTCAGGAATTTTCTGCTTAGCCAGTAAATTGTGCCCAGAAGCAAGCGTCTGAAACAGACTTTGGCATAGCATTGGTTCCTTCCAATTGGCTCCACCCCCTTCATTATATATTCACTGATTCTGCTTAGTCACCATCCCTGACAAAGCCCTCTAGTCACTTACAAATCCATTTTTGTTGAAAATTCTCATTGAAAAATGTTCAGGTTTTGTTATTTTGATGAAAACATGAAAAATGTTGGGTGAGAAAATGTGTTCTCATTTCTTGCAGGAAAAAAATAAATCATTTCCCTACCAGCTCGAGTTAGGCTGCCTATTTCCCATTGTCAGTCAATGCGAATTGTGCACCTAGCTCCCCTTTGTGTCTTTGCAAATCTTCTTCTAATTTCCGTGATGAATTGGGGCCTCCAAGCAAAAGGAAACACTAGAGCACTGGGTAGGTAACCCCATTTCTTAGCTCTTTTTTTCTACATAATTGAGTTTCATTTACTGAATTGCTTCTCATGTAACCATTGTGGGGAACTTGGAATCTAACTGATTGCCATTTGTTGGGTTGGAAAGGTATATTCCCCCAGGTCATATTGACAGTGACTTGTGTTTTGTTTTTGCGGGGTTTTTTTGTTTTTGTTTTTTGCCTTCTTCTGCAGCATGTGGGTTTGTGTCACTTGTTATATTATCTGGCTATATTTCACGGAGTCATTTCACTGCCATTGCGGGGGCCTCAGGCATCTCGGTCCCTCCTATATGCTGCTTGTGTCCGCTAATAGTCTAGTTTCCTGTGGGCTTAATACTTTGGTCTAATTTTGGTTATTTGATTTAGTGTGCAGGTGCCAGATGGTGTCGATAGTCTGTGATACATACACACACCCCTTTTATTTAAGGCATAAAGCCATTGCATTAAATACAACAACAGGACTTCCCCCCAAGAAACCTACAGGCACTTGCCTAAAATGAAAATAGTGGAATCAGATGAACCTTTAATCCACTTTCTGACTAGGATTGTCTGTTTCCCTCTTCCTCGTGGACAGGAAATTGGGTCATATAGGGGGAAAAAAGAAAAGAAAAGAGAGTATCATCATATAATAAAAGATACTTTTGGCATGGAGTGAAGTCAGTGAAACTATATCAATTTACATTGGCTGAAGATCTGGCTCCATGTTCCTGCTATCCAAGACCATTACAGCATTTGTCGGAAATACACATTTTTACCACTGACCCCTTATAAAGTCTCCAGGTTTGTGACAGGTAAGAATACAAGGGATCCCAGTGGATTGTGTTAGCTTGTTAGGGCCTGATCCAGAGCCCACTAAAGTCAATAGAAAGACTCCCTCTGACTTCAATGGGCTTTGGAACTGGCTGTTAACAAGCCTGGCTATATATCTTTCAGGATACAAGTGCTACCTAATCTAATCAAATCTTATCTACCTAGAAGACTATATATAAATAGTTTGCTTTGCCAATAATTGCCCCATGTGCATAGAGATTAGGTGATCTATCAGTGCCTGCTATTTATGAAGAAAGGCACAGAGATGCCAAGTCTGTGAGGAAGGCTAAATATATTCACAGGCTGCACAGTCATTTCTCCTGGGAACAATTCCATTGCTTCCTTTGCAGGTGTGTGAAGGAGCTTCCAGAAAATATCCCGAGTGCATCTGATTATTATTTTTTTAGTTTGATTTTTTTATATTTCTAACCAGTCACAACTTTAACTAATGCAAATGCTTCTGTTGTTTATCGCAGGCGTGAGCAAGAAAGTCAGTTCTGCACGTGGGCAACCAACTCCACTGCTGTTGATCAATTATCAGGCTTTGTTGTATTAAGGATGCAGCCTTGAGGCCAGATTCTGGCTAGTCTTTAAGCCTATGGACCCAACATAAATACCTTCTGAAAAAAGGGAAGATTAAGGGAAAATGTTCTGCTCCAGTTACTAATCACATAAAATCCATGCTAGCGCTGTCTAGGGCAAACCATTGTATTGCATAGCCCTCACTACTGACCCCACGCTTTGGCTCATTACCTTGCCAATTTGTGGCACGAACCTGACATGCTAAGTTGCAAAATGTACCCAGAGTGGATGTAGCAATGCACAAAAAAGCTAGTCATCAAAGCTACTTAGACAACGTTTTACACTGGTACAGCACCTTCCATCTGAAGAGCTATAACACTTTGCAAACATTAATTAGTTTTAACTTCAAAACATCCCTGTATGAACAGAATGAAACAATGCCATGCAACAATTTAGGACAGGAAATGAAGAATAATCTATCCATTTGAAAGTACAGCAGCAGGGGATGTTAAGGAAGATTACAGTTATCTAGATTTTGGCTGGCACACTCAGGCAAACCCCCCTATTCTTCCAAAAAGTACCACGGGATGTTCAATAATTTCAGGTGCCAAAGCCTCAGATTCATGTTTCATATAAATGACAACACTTCCGGCAGGACAGTATCTCCTTGTCTCACTGCTAAAATGTTTACACAGAGAAAAGAATGACACACATACACAGTGAATCAACACCCGAACCCAGAGGTGCTTTGGAAGTCTCCTGTGTCCAGAGTCCTAGTCCCATTCTGTTTAGGCCTTTATCCAGTAAATCACCTACAACCAGATTTTCAAGAGCTCAGCACTCAATGTACTGAGTGAACTCGTTTGGAAAATCTGCTTTACACAGCCCTAATCCAACACCTTTGGAAGCCAGTGGGAGTTTTTCCATTGACTTCAGTGGCAGTTGGATCAGGCTCCAAAGAATATATGTATAAAATCTTAAACGTGTGTAGTCCCAATCCCACATACTTAAAAGACACGCACATGCTTAAGTGCTTTAATTTATGAAGGCCTTAGTTTATGGGACTGGGTGGAGAGAGGAGCATCAACTGGCATAAGTGCAAGAGGGGGAAAAAAAAACACGCACTTTGTGTATGTGTGTGTGTAAAGGAGTAGAAGCAGAGCAGGAGGAGTGATTTATTGTTTTTCTGATTAGGCTTGGAAGAAAAAAAAAAAGAGCAGAGAGTCCTTGTAAAACTAGGGAGAAGCAGAAAGAGGAAGCCAAGGAAGGAAAATTATAAACCACAAACCCCGGTTCTGAGCAAACATATCATCTGAGTAGAATACCTTGTAGTTCCTGCTCAGAGACATTAAATGTTACAGCTTTAGCAGTGAGGAGAAATGAGAACTGCCATTCCCAAAGGATACAGAATACATCTCCACGTATGACAAGCAGTTAACATTATGGATAGCATCTGCCTGGGCTTTTATCATGATTTAAATTTGTTTGCCATTCACCAGGCTGAATTGCAGGAAATTATATTGAAATGTGTACAAACCACCGGTTACAAATTTTATTATCGCCTCTGTGGTGATCCTACTGCTGAGAGAGGTTTATGAACAAACTTGAGTGCAGGGTACTTAGTCACCTCTGATATTTGCAGTCCAGATTGGAAGATGTAATTGATTTTCTAATAACAGGGAGAATTCTTGGCTGGAAGCATAGTATTGTGGTTTAGCCTGTGTCTAAGTGATGTAACCCGCATGATATAGTCACTGAACTGCTTTATGGTGACTGGTTTGCAGGATTATTTGCTGATGGTCTTTCAGATGATATGTGATGCAAGGAGCCTCCCATTCAATAGAGTCATTAAAGAGTCCATGGTATTTTTCACAGGAACAAGGGTGTCAGGGCTTTGGAAAATGTCATAGTCCTGGTGGGCAACTGTTTTACAGGGTAAAGTCCAGAAAATATCGAGTCCCTATGTAATAAAAAAGGCACCCCATTCCTTCAGGGCACACAGCCTGATTCTCCTCTGCTTACCCTGGTTTTCACAGGGGTGATCTGAATTCTCATTTACACTAAGACTCAATTATCCCACCTCTGGTGTGAAATCATCACCTACTGATGTCAATGGAAGTTATAGAATCATAGAAGATTAGGGACCTCAGGAGGTATCTAGTCCAACTCCCTGCTCAAAGCCAGACCAACACCAACTAAATCTTCCCAGCCACTACTTTGTCAAGCCGCACCTTAAAAACCTCTAAGGATGGAGATTCCACCATCTCCCTAGGTAATCCATTCCAGTGCTTCACCACCCTCCTAGTGAAAAAGCCTTTCCTAATATCCAACCTAATATCCTACCTAGACCTTCCCCACTGCAACTTGAGACCATTGCTCCTGATTTACACTGGTGTCCCCTGTGAAATAAATGTCCCATTGAAATTTGTAGACAGTCAGTCACTGTACCTGAAAAAAGCAAGGGTATGCACAATGCATGGTGAGAAATTGATAGGAATAGAGAAGGTTGCACATTCTGGGATGGTTTCGATTTTAATTTCTACATAAAAACAATTCTCCCCCTCCCCTGACCACACACACTTCTTTTAGAGTGACTGTTTGGGTCCTGGTGAAAGTTGCCTGACTGACAGTGCTGGAGAAGGAGGCTGGTGCCTTTTATTGACTGATTGATTGATAGATTTCAGTTTCTGTAGCACCAATCTCAAATGCCAGGCAGCTTACAAAATTTAAAAACCAGCACTAGTTGTACACTATATATATATATATATATATAGATAGATAGATAGATCTCAAGAACTGACATTTCACTTTACAGAGAAACTGATGCAGCTCAATCAAATGATTTTCAAAGACAGACTGTGTAGGGTCTTCCCATGGACTTCAATGGGCTTTGGATAAGACCCTATATAGACTGCATTAAATGCAGCCAGTGGGTCAATATTTGCATGTTCACATTTGGTCATAATGCTCTTATTGACATGTTACATATTTACCATAATTCTGTTGCTGGCTGCTCACATGAATGGGAGCCAGGACTCTTGGGTTCTGCTCCTGGCTCTGCTGCAGACTTGGCTGTGCAACTGTTTGCAGGATGGGGGATCTTTCTGTCTGTACTTAACTTAGCACAGGGATTCTGATCTTATTTGGGGACTAAGGTTCAATAATAGTACATGTATTTTCCTCCCTTTCCAGCTGTGCGCCCAGAATTTGGCCTCTGAGGCTCTGATCTTGCAAGTGATTCCCCACAGGGCCGTGCCTGTTCAGAGTCACTTGCAGCATCTGGGCACAACTGAGTTCCTCTAACACAGTGAATCTCAGCAGAGACGAACTCTTCAGTATAGGTTTGCAGCCTTTCTTTGGGCCTCGTTCTCTATAGCCTAAATATTTATTCCCAGCAAGGGACAGGAAACTGACAACGAAACAAAACCAACCAACAAAAAACCCCAGTGATAAACTGGTAAAGAGGGCCTGGCAGTAGAACAGCAGACAACGTTCCAACACCTTAATGTAAATGAATGCTATTGAATCAGGTTGTGCTGTGAGGAGCAGCTATCAACAGAGCTGCACCCAATGGGTATGTCTACACTGCAGTTAAACACCCGTGGCTAGCCTGTGCCAGTTGACTTATGCATGCGGGGCTCAGGCAAAGGGGCTGTTTCCTTGCAGTGTAGACTTGCAGGGTCTGGCTGGAGCTCAGGCTCCAGAACACTGCGAGGGTCCCAGAAGCAGAACACCTTTTCACCCACTCCTGCCAGCATTGCTTTGTGGGGCCTAATGAGACACTGGCTGGATGGAGACTCTGCTTCCGTGTGGAATGAAGCAGCTTCACATGACCTCTCCCATTACATACACTTTTGTCTTCTTAGCCTTGGATGGTGAGCTCCTCAGAGCAACCCACGGTATGCAGTAGGGGTTTCAGATAAAGTTATCTATCTACGTTTTTTATTGTATCTGAGCACCAGCCACAGTGATGAGCCTCCCACCAAAGGCTCAGGATTTAGGTCTGTATAAAGCATCCAGAACATCTTTGGTTGAAAAGTCAAAGGTAGACAAATCTCACGTGGACAGTTTTATATTTTGGCTTTTGTGGCACACATTCATGTCACCCAGGGAGGGTGATAATCACAAGAGCATCTTGACCAGATGACCAGATCTGATATGTTGGCTTCTGGTCCCAGCTGACAGAAGTGCAGACATAGGTACAACCACAATTTTAATACAAGTAACCAATTTCTTTCAAACCTCGGACACATGTTCTTTGAGCCACTTGGTCTGTGATTAATATCTTTGAGCACAGAGTACAGGCTACGCTGTGGAGTTCTGTGGTGTCAGAGCCATGTAGTTCTTTGGAGTCACTAGTTTTATAACAAGCAAACAGCTCTGCACTGGCAGCCCCTTGTACCTATCTGTAGCCCCATAGCTCTTGGTTGCTGCTAATGGAATTTTTTCTTTGAGTGCTGCCTCTATTTGTTTGTGTCTGAGCACAGGTTTCTGTGAAAAATTGCAGAAAAATTATACAACCCAATCATGACCTCCCCACTATGCCTCTTCCTTATCCAGCTGTGCAAAGCTTCCATTGCCATAGAAAGAGCTGTGGTGGCAGCATGAAACTGACAGCCAGGATTCCAGGGATTCTGTTCCTGGATCTGTCCCTTAGGTTTACACATGGCTTCACCACCACGTGCCTCAGTTTCCTTCTCTGTATAATGGGATAACAAAATATTGTCAGGGTTAATTACTCAAGGCTCAGTTGTGCAACCCTTATTGCTGTTGGTAAGTACTTGTATGAGGAGTCCAAAATGCAGCACAGCGGCTCCTAAACATTTGCAAAGTGCCTGGAGGGCTCCTTAGATGAAAGACCTAAATAAAGGGGAAATGTTATCATTAGAAATTGCATTGAACTGGGTTTCTGTGGTGGTTTTCTACAGCTTGCTGGATTCACATGTATGCATAGTTCCAAGGTCTACACTTGGACTTCCTGGCTCCATCCACACCCCTGATATGGCTTCTCATCAGTATTCCTGCTATACGAGTTGGTATCAATATGGTTCTCGGTCTCTGAGCTTAAAAACCTCCCCGTTTCATCTGCTGACAGCTTTATGCAAGCAGCTGCAAAGCAATTTTTTCCCCCAGGGCTCATCTTACCTGCACCAGTGAACCTACATTCCCTGCTACAGAAAGATGGATAGTGGGCTATTTTTGTATTTTGAGCCAAATTTATGCATGCCTCAGAACCACACGAAGCCAGCCACGTAATAAATACATGTATCAACGAACATGAGAAATGTTTCACCAAGTCTTTTCTGAACTTCTACAAGTATATTTCTGATATTTCAGGTTTTAATCTTAAATTCATAATGGCCAGTTGACATTAGTGTCATGAATGAGGAAGGCACAAAATAAATTATGTCTCAGGTAAACTATACATACAGGTATATATGGATGTATCCACATGTATCCACACACTTACATATAGTCACACTCAAATGCATATACATTCATGCACAAATATATGCACATACACATATATAAACATGGATATGTGTGTACACACACATACACACAGAGGCATAACCATGTAACACATGCATATGTACATATATACACACAAATACATATGCCTACCTGAACAAATACAAGCATAAAATGAATGCATGTGTATACTCATACATATTCTTACAAATATATACATATACATTCACACATTGATTGAAACTGATCTTCTGAGTCTTTCTCAATGAAATATAAAATAGTTGGGGGGGGAGAATGTACTTAACAAATAGGTTGCTTTTCATAACCAGTTTAAAACTCTGTCAGTAACTCTAGCATTAGTGCCAAATAAAAAAGAGAAAAATAAGATTAGGCTCCACAATGTAGAGAAGAAAATTTTCTCTTTTCCCTCCAGCATTAATCAGAAAAGGCTGAAATACAGAATATAATTTCTCTTGAATAAAATGGACAGAATATATATCACTCTTAATACCGCCAATCCTCGAAAAAAAATAAAATAAAAAAAAACTCCAAACCACCACCTGAACCACTGATAGCAGCTTCCTCTGCTTTGCCCACACTTTGTATGCTCCAAAGCCTCTCGCCTTGTCTAGTGATTCTGAATAATACAGGAAGCTGAGGCGTGTATATGAAACCTGGATTAATGTGTGAGATTTAATCTGTGTTTGCGAGTACCTGGCAAATTCTGGGGAAATCAAGTCTAAAAATTGCTTCCAAACAGGAACCAGGTATCAGATCTAACCATAATATGTTGTTTATGACAAATTCCCTCTTCCAGGCCATTCTTTTTAGTCTTCACCGAAGTTAGTGTAAGTGAAAGGTGCCAGGTGGGCACATTAGAGTCCTATGCAGACCAAGGTCTTAAATTTATCAGCACAACAGATATTAATCCTATGTTGGAGCTCGGAAAGGCCCACTGGAGAAATTAGGATGCTATTGTGCCAGGCATCGTACACACGTAACGAAAAGACCCAAAGAATGTACAGTCTCTGCAGGAGATATGACCGACAGTAACAGGAGATTAAAATAAATACACGGGCAGGAGGTGAGGTACAAGATAAATGGTGGGAAGCTTTACAGGGGGGCAGCATGGGTCTGAGCATGAAGGTGCCTGAAAGAAAACTGGAATGATTCAGGAGAAATATTCGTCAGTTGCCACTCTCTCTGCAATCATTGGTGAATTGCTGCTACATGTCCTTGTTAGCCAAGAAAAGGAATGGACCCCGGACTCAGTCTCATGAAAATCTCTATAGCTTTGACATTTAGCTGTGGTTAGACAGATCCTCAAGCTGGCTGGAAATTTTCAAACTGGTTACACTTGATGAAAATCTGTGGAAAAAAACATTAAAAATATATATATGTTCCTCATTTTCTGATCAACTTTTCCACCCCCGATTTCAGGGGAGACCTGTTGACAAGAGTGCAGTGGCCAGAGACTAAAGATTTTACACCCAAGCTTCTGGGATACAAAAAATTTGCATGAGAAAAATTATTATTCTTCAAAGTTCCCTGGAAACAAGAGTTTGAGGTGTTCAGTGATTAAAAACCTGATGCCCTTGAATATAAAAGTCAGATAAAAGAACTGCCAGGGACCCTAATGCAGCTGAAATGATAAACATAAAGGGAGCAATAATGAGTCAGCCTGAGGTGATTACATTCTCTAATTAGAACACATGTATCATTTAGGCATGTTAATCTTGGTCTGTCTGATGCAGTTTGGTAAGACTAACCTATATCCAGTGTAAAGTTGTGGTTTTTTATTATAGCAGTACATGTAGCAGGACAAATCATTATGTGTATGGATGTTCTTTCAAACCACTCTGTTCTAAGTGAATAGCAAGACCAACAAAAGTATAATGGAGGAGGTTTTCAGAAGCGACTTAAGTGATTTAAGACCCTAACTCCCACTGCAGTTCAGTAACATATGGGCACCTGACTACATTAATCTCCTTTGAACCCCCTTTTTCCCCCAGTATCTCTGGAGTAGGGAAAGGGGTTTGATTTAAAAGGACTAACTCAGCCTTTCATCCTAAATCTCAAACTGAACCTGATGTGAAACTTGGGTTCTTTTAAAGTTTCAAGTCACTCTGTGTAAAAGTCGGGTTACGGAGCTGGAAGCTCAACTGATGTAAATCAGTGCAGCTCCACGGGTGTAGCTCTGTTGAAATTAATGGTGCTGCACCATTTACCTCCAGTCCAGCCTGCTGGCCCAATTCTATAAGAGTCCTGACAGAGGATGGTTGTTGAGTCACCAGTACTGCTTTCTGCTCCTTGAAGACCTCTTATGCCAGCACTCAGGAGACATGATCCTGCTTAGCCAAGTCTTTGAGACTGAATAACATAGACTCATGTGTGTAAAAGCTAAAGTGCTTCTCCTGGATTCCTTGCATGTGCCTCTACAGGTATTCCAGTACTAAACAAAATATCAGCAAGCCCCTCTTTTGGATTGTACCATCAGCATCAGTGAAGCCAAAGGTCTAATCATTTTTACAATCTGTACTGCTTTGAAGCCATGTTATTTAACAAACTGTTTGCCAGTTGGCCTGGTGAGATCAGAGATTGGCTTGGGAAAAGTAATGGAGATCCCACTAATAACACTGACTTAAAATGAACTGATTCACTCTGATCTCTTTGGGATATTTAAATGTGGACCTATATTAATTTATGGGTATTTTTTGGATGCAGAAGGATATCAGGGGCCCTTGTAGCCATACTTCCCTTCTCTTTTCCTGGAACAGATAACTGAGCCTTATTTGCTGAGGTTCCTTTATCGTAATAACCTCTGTCATAGGTCATCAACGGGGTTTAAACCCTCAGCACCAAAGCTTAAATGATAGGGAAGCGTGCTAACAAAGTAACTCTGTTACCTCATTGCAATAGTAGGTTGTTATCTTCTGTATGAACTAGCCATGTGAGGAGGGCACAAGAAACATTTAATATCAACTCTTTGGAGGCCTCACTGCATGCTTGATTTCAATATGCTGCCAGGAAAAAAAATAGATATATAGAGTTTTATTAGAGCAGTGGGGATTTCCAATTGAGATATCTGGCTCACTTCAAGAGAGAAGTAAGAAAGTCAAAGCTGTAATAATTGTCTACGATTGTTCCCTGCCAGCCCAGCTAATTGAATAACTAGAATATATGGTATGTTGTTTCCCAAGTCAAACTGTGCTTCTTGTCCATGGAACAGAGTCCTTCTTCTTGCAAGCCAAGAAGCAAATTCTGCCTAAACCCACAATCACAGAGGGTCCTGTGTCAGTGGAGCTATTGTGAATTTGCTGTGAAGAAGTGGAGAGGGAAGGGTTAGAGGAGATGGTCAAACAGAGCAGCATTCTCTGAGCCTGATTCTCCCTTGGCTTTCTTTTTGTTTGCTCATTCATACCCATGCACAGAGATGCTACTGGATCAGAATGGTCATGTTTTGACACTTTAAAAGAAAGACAAAGTACAAGGTGATGGAGAACTGAGCCCTGGGAGTTAGGACTCCTGGGTTCCATTCCTGGCTCTGTTGCTAACTCACTGCATAGGCTTGGGCAATTCTCTCTGCCTCTTTATGCCCCAGTTTCCCCATCTGTAAAAGGGGAAAAACAATACCTCACAGGGAGATTGCTAGTCAGTGTTAGTAAAGTGCTTGTATTAAAGGTGCTATACTTTATACTAACGGTGCTATTTTTAGAAAAAAGTTAGCAATAATCAGAAAGGAATATTAATATCCTTTTATCCATGAACTCTAGGTACTGTATGCATATGAAGGTTCCAGAGCCTGTAGACTTAAGACAGAGTTAAGAGGGTCCAACTGAAGACTAGAGGTGTAAGAGGAGAGAGAGAGAAATTACCTCCTGCAGTGCCTTCAAGGGGTGCCGCAGTGGATACATGGAATGTAATCATAGCTCTGAGTATACATGAGCCCCATGCAATGAGCACACAATAATGAAGCAAGTGGCAATTTGGCTTGACACTGACACTGGAGGTAGAAACCCCATAAAACTCAAAGGTGAAGGCAAAAATAGAAATCAGTTTAGATTCCTGTAAAGTGAGTTTCATGAGAAGAGTCAGATTCTTACTACAACAGGATAGAAGGGATGGTCATGGGGACAGACCACTAGTCTGGGACTCAAGAGATATGGGTTTAATTCCACTCCCCCACAGATTTCTTTCTGACATTGGGAAAATCACTTAATCCACCCTATGCATCCATTCCCAATTCGTAAAATGGGGGATATAGCACTGCCCTAGCTTACAGGAAAACCTAATGAGTGTGAGGTGCTCAGTTACTACTGTGAAAAGGGCCCTATAAACCTCTAGATAGAAGCTTCTCTTTGAGCCTGTTTCATCCCTGTGCCATCCTTTGCAAGGCTCATCTCTTGAATCTTCCCTGTTCTCCAGAGGCAGGCTGCGAAGGAAGGAAGGAGACTTTCCCTCAGATGCTCCCCAGGTTGCCTGCAGTTAAAGGAATAGGAGGCTGTGAGCCATACTCTGGAATCCAGAGGTGCCATGCACCTGTCTCTGAAGTGCCACTTCTCCCAGTCCAGTCTCCTTCTTCGAGAGTCCTTCTCTATGCTGCCTGAAAAGTGCTGCTAATTCTGAGCTACGTCTGTCACTGTCCCTTAAGCACTCAGTCTCCTATTATCCTGACATTTTTTGTACCCTCGTTAGTTTTAAGAGGCCCCCATCAGACAAAACGTGATTTCCAAATCAGTGTGATTGAGCCAATCAAGGAGGTTGCATAAAGCTGTTAAAACCCTTTGTTAGCTTCAAGTATCCCTTTGTAATGCCTGCTGAGGCTGAGGAAGCTTTGAAGACCAATTGAAAGGAGATTGTCAAGGCCAGAGACCAGTGGACAGGGTTTAAGATGTGCATGGAGGAGGAACAGATCATCATGAGACAGGCCATATCGAGAGCACTGAGATTCAAGCAGCTGGCATGTCCAGGAGTTGCCATTTTTGGGATGAGACTCAAGACGGAGCTTCTGACCCCATAGGCTCATTAAAGAACCCGTGGAGCTCTCAGCAATGCTTGGGGAGACCACTGTCCTAGCTTTTCTAATGAAAATAGAAGACTGAAATTTTCAAAGCCATCTTGGGGATTTGGACCTGATTACAAATAATCCAAATCAGAAAGTTTTGAAAAGATCTTAGGGCTTACCCGCGGTCTCCATGCCTCTCGCATTGTGCCCTCCAAGAGGTCATGGGAACAACCAGAATGGGACTCAGTTCCTGCCATTCCTTAAAGCACAGGCTTCAACCAGCTAAGCTAAAAGACAGCAACCCTTAGCAGTTAGCAATATAGGGCCTATGACATACAGTTGAGCAATTCAGATTCCTTCCAGTAGAGGGCAGTGGCTTGTTTACACTCTAGCCAGTCCACAACAGTGTTACCACATCCCTACGTAGGAGACACTCTTCTACTTTGTGTCCGTGCTGCATTCCGTTGCAGAGACAGCTGCGTCTCAGCAGTAGGTGCAGCCGTTGCCACCTGCTCATTCAGACAGAGCCTATAAAGCTGCTGGCGGCTGGCTTTGGCAGAGACGCAGCGCTGCAGGAACATGAAGCATTATTATTATCATAAAGAGAAAATGAGAAATTATCTCATTCCTAAAATATATGCCGCACTGAATATTCTCCACGCAAATGCATTTGATCCTCCGTCACATCGGGCAAGTTTCTCATATTATTCAGAATAATGGCCTTTCTGAAGAGAGATCAGCAGGCTATTTTCCTTTTGGTGCAGGTGATGTTAAGATGTGAAGGCCTGGGTATTGCACTGTCAATTTGTTTAATGGTTATTAGAGGAGCAGGTGATTTCTATTAAAGGGAAGTGACAGACTGTTCATTAGGTGGAGATGCATGTTTATTAAATTGGAAGCCTAGAGCAAGCAGCCAGACTCATTCACATCCAAATTCCAGGCCGATCCATTTTATTTTGCACCTGGAAGGTTCGTAGCACAGCTAAAGCAGAAGCAGTTCACCAGGCAGGAATGAGAAGAGCATCACGTTCATGCATGGACATCTCTTCTATGCAAAATGGAGACTGAGCTGGGAATGTATAGCCTCTGCAGCCAGTTTCCCCATTTAATTTCCCCACATCTTGACTGGAGAGTTTTGGGAGCGGAGAGAGGGCACAAAGACGACACAAAGATTTTGTCTTTCAGCCCAGACTTTCTGCTGCTGCCCTCAGGGTGTGTCCTGGCTCTTGATCTAATAGGAACACAGGAGTTACTCTATGGGTCCATCTAGTCCAGCCTCCTGTCACTAACGGTAGCCAGCACTGTCAAGAATTGTGCATGCAATGGATAATTATACCATAACCTGCCCATAGGAGAAGGCTATTCCCAGCCTCATTCGGTTGATGCTTTGCTTGTTCCCTGAAGTAGCAGAATTTATATTTCCTTTTTGCTTTTATCCACTCTCCTTGACTGCAGATGTTCTCATTACCCATACAGAAGTTTAATCACTATCAGTCCCAGCACCCAGTGCCTCAACTTTCATTCTTCCCAGTCAACCGCACAGTTAATGCATTCCAAAATGAAATCTCCTCTTTCAAGGATTTAGTTTATTAATAAGCTTACAGCTCCATCCATTAGCGTGAGTGAGGCCATTGTTAGGATGGTATGTCCAGTTCTGGTGCCAACACTTCAAAAAAGATGTTGCACTGTTGGAAAGGGTTCAGATAGGAGCCAGATGAATGATTTGAGGTCTGGAAAACTTTTCTTTTAGTGACAGATTTAAAGAGCTCGATCTATGTAATCTATCAAAGAGAAGGTTAAGAGGTGACTCAATCAGAATCTGCAAGAACCTACATGGGAAAGAGAATTCTGATAGTAGAAGGCTCTTTAATCTAACAGACAAAGATAAAATAAGATCCAATGGCCAAAAGCTGAAGCTAAATAAACTTGGACCAGAAATAAGGTGCAAGTTTTTAATAGTGAGGATAATTAGACATTGGAACAATGTACTCCAGGGTAGTGGTCCATTCTCCATCACCAGCAGCCTTTAAATCAAGACTGGATGCTATATCCCAAATGGAATTTATGGGCTTGATACAAAAATTACTGGGAGAGATTCTTTGGCCTGTGTTATACAGGAGATCAGACTAGGTGATCATAATGGTCCTTTCTGTTATTAAAATCTATGGATTGTTGAAAGCCAGCCAGCCTCCTTTCAAGATTTACCAATCCATCCAGCCCTTTCTCTGGGTTCTAGTCCTGACACTTCCTGCTCCTTGCCGGTCTCTCTCACTATGCAAAAGGAAGCCCTTCAAATAGTAGGTATCACTTCCAGGCTACCAATGCATGATCCTTGGTCACCTGAATCATGTGCAGGTCAGAGTTGGGCCTCCACTCCTTGCTCACCCTGTGACATACTCTTATTTTTTTCTGAATCTTGTTAAGCTTCTGGCTTCAGGAATACATTGCACCATTGAGTGCCACATGGTAATCATCATTCTGCAGGTCTGAGTGCACGAGTCAAACTTTCTTTGCTGTGTTGCACTAGTGCTTACATGCTTCTGTGATGGAGTCCATGTAATATCTGAGCTAGAGCTTTGCCAGTAACCCCAATAAATAGCAAGAAAGAACGAAGCATACAAGTTCCACTTATGTTTGGCCAGGCTTCATTGTGTTGCTTAAAAAAAAAAAAAAAGCAGCACAGGCGGGTTTTTGGGGGGATTTTTGTTGGGGTTTTTTTAATTATTTTCTCTTTTTCCAAAACTGTTTTATAAAGAAATGTTTGTTCCTCTCTAATGTCCTCTTTAAGAACAGAGGATTGTGCTGAACGCTGTGTCTTCTGTGAGTGCACAGGGGCATACAAGTCCCTTGGTAGGCTTGGGTCATAGGTTCTATAGTGCAAGCACCTAACGGCAGTTCTCTTCTAGCCCAACTGGTGGGGCTCAGTGGCTTTGGGAAAGGAGGACCTGGGCTCTATTCCCCCTGCTGTACTGAAGTTGTTTTGAACAGGAAAACCAGACATTTTGTTTAGATAATGTCAAAACATTTTATCTTGACAATTTGGACACTATTTTTTTTTTTCAAAAAATTTTTGAGTTGAAACGTGTATCAAAACTTTTTGTTTTGAAATTTCAGCTAATTATAGTAAAGAAAAAAAATGTAATGATCAAAACTGGAAGGAAATGTTTTGAGCGATGTGAAGGGAAACATTTTTTGTTTTGTGAAAATGTTCGAGATTTTGACTTTTCCTCCAAATTTGGGATGGGAAATTTTCTCAAACTCTCAAATGTTTTGTGGGACAGGAAAACCATTTGCCATTCAGCTCTGCTCCTGGAACTGATTCCAGCTCTCCCATTGACTCACTGTTGGCATTGATTCACTCTTTTCCTCAGTTTCCCCAGCTGAAAAATGAGGATAATTCTGTTATTGCCCAGCAGAGGTGGTTATGGAACTTAGATAATGTATATACAGCACTTTGCACACACATCTCATTCCCTCTCTGCTGGAAATGGGCTGCATGACATGTCCCAGAGCATTTCCTCTATATATTTAATTCTGTGTGCGCATCAGTGAAGCATAAACTATGATTTACTTAAATAAAATAAAACAAAAATCTGCTCTCTGGTGAGCTCCCCTTCCTGGATTGTGTATCTGTCACTGTGAAGACAGGGCAGTGTACTGCTGCATGCTAATAAATCACTTTCTTTCCTTTCTGCAGCTCTGTTTTCTTGTTGAGCGGTTGTGATTTGTGAATGACTAGTTTCTGCTCTAGAGACACATGACTGAGAAACGAGCTGGAGTTGTGTTTAGCCAGCCCTTCACCCGGCTGGTCACAAAAACATGCGAATGCTGCCACCAAGAGGCAGCACCTCCATATGGCAGGACAGCCTCTTAAGGCACGTCTACACTGCACACTACTCCTGGCGATACATATAACGGTGCCCCCACCCCAGCACGAGTATAAACAATAATCTGGATGGTGGGGCACTGCTGAAGCATGTGTGTATGTACCCGGGTATATACCGTACACAGTTCACTACTTGTCCAAGCAGTGCCTCCTTAGCTGTGGAAATATGCATGGGGGACACAGAAAATCTTGCCACCAGATGAGGTTGACCCTTGGATAATTCCACTTGGAGAGTTCTGGCGATGGTAGACCCCACACCTGGCAGTTCTGAGCAGGGTCGGTACTTCGGACAATTTTGGATTGCTCACTCTCTGCAACCTATGATCTCCAAACCCCTTCCAGAAAAGGCAGGCATGGAGCGAGGTTGGGAGTACACAGCCAAATTCAGCATGTGTGAACAAAATACGCAAAACCAGGGGAAAGTTACTCAGCTTAGAACAATAGTCTTTTTAACTCCCTCTGGGAACTTATTTCAACAGCTTTCAGTTTCTGGCTCAAGTATTTTGGAGTCTTCGATGGGTAGCTGATTGTAATTGTGGTGTGTCAAAGTCTAGAGGCACATACACAAATAACAATTCTGCCAGGTGACAAACTATCCAAGTACAGTCTTCACCATTCAAAACACGTCCCATTAGTTCCAATCACTCACAATCCCCTTTTGGCACTTGGATGGGGGCGGGAGAGTATTAAATAATGACTGTATTTAAAGGCCACGATAATGTATTCTGTACCCACCAGACGACGAGCCTGGGCTGTTATTTTGCCATTTGGTTTCATGTGCACGCATTCCCCCATTCAGGAGAAATCATCACTTCTACACTCAGCTGGCTTGATTGCATGAAGAAGAATCTGATTGCATTATTCATCTGAAAGCTTCATAAAAGACTTTAAAACTCTTGAGGAGCCCTACAGCTTTTGATGAAATTATGTTTCAATGGAGTAAAAAATTTAAAAAAAAATACTGAGTTAACTGGTTGCATCTGAACCCAGCTACCTTAGCAGCTGCAGATGTGGTGGCTGGGCCTGAATGGAAGAAGATGGGCTGTTGTTTTTATTGAGCAATTTATTGAATATGGCATATTGTGCTGCTCCTCTTCAGTTGTTTTCCCCTCTGTCCGAGGCCTGCCTATGACACAAGCAGTTCAAAGAATCTTTCTTGTATCTGAACGCAATGGCATGCTGGCTAATCACCGAGGAAATGCTGTCACCTATGGACAGAAAGGTAGAATGGCATCTTCTCCTGAAAAGTAGCTCTGTGTAGCTCACTAGCTTGTCTCTGTCTCGTCCACCAACTGAAGCTGGTCCAATAGAAGATATTATCTCACCCACCTTGTCTCTTTCATAACCTGGAAGTAAATCAGCTACAAGAACAATGCAAGCAATCTCTCCAGTGTCATTCATATCTGCCTCCCATTTTTTTCTGCTTGATTATGAAACTGAGTTCTAGAGAGGAACTTAGTTTTTTTTCCTTGTTAAAATATGTTCATGAAAAAGTTTAATAAACCAATCTTAGGACAGAAGAGAAAAAGAGTTCCCTTGATCATTTTTTGCCATCTGAGCCCTTTTAATCACTTCTTGTTTTAAAATACAAAGTCTTCAGAGAGATTGAGAGAAATGGCCATTTTTATACTGACTGTGTGCAAGAACCAGCAGTTGAACTCTGATTTACTGAGAGCTAGTCTAGTTCTTTAACCACAAGACCATCTCTTCTCTCCATAATGTTATTTATTAAGAAGAAGATCAGTGTTTATGAGAGAATTGTTTGAAAGGTTTTCAGTGAAAAAGCCAGTTGTTATTTATGCAATGAACAGTAATACAAAGTGTTACTACTGCTAAGATGAATACATCGGTATCCCTAATAATAAGAGATGGCCCAAATTCAAAAAGTCCTGGATCCTGGTGCATCTTTGGCATCTCCACCTCCTCTCTTCCTGTAACAGCGCTGACATCACCGTGCTGCGTGTTGATAATGATGTCACAATGATACTACAAAAAGCATTGTCCATCTTAGAATGCCACAGCTGAGCATTGGAGGAAGCTGAGAAAGAAGCAGGCAGAGGGCTATGACTAATACTGAGTTTTCTGAGGACAGAACCCACTGTACAAAATACGTCCAGTTGGCTTTTATCATCTCCTCTTTGTCAGTTTTTTTAGGAGGCCTGTTCCTCATACTAGCTGCCAGGGTAGCCAAATATGCTTATGGGTTCATCTCAGAGTGTATTCGCAGAACAAAGGTAAATGCAAAGTCGTCTTGATGTAGTGCGTGTTTGGGTGCTGACATGGGAAAATCTACATTTTGGAAGTCTGGGGCCTTTTACATTTGGCTACAAAAGAACTTAGAATTCTAATAATTATGCTCTGGATTAGAAAGTCCTTCTCTGACTAGATCTTCTGCTGTATTGTGCTGAGCAGAGCATATCTCAAGGGAAAATTTGGCCATTTGGTATGATTATTAAACTGAGAAACACACACACAGTTGATCTGTCTCTCTCACACACATTCATGCACACCAGGTCAGATTTTCAGAGGACTTAAGGGAAATTAGATGTCTTTGAATTTCAGTGGGGTTTGGGCTCTTAACTCCCTTTGAAAAACCCAGCCTTATCTCTTTCAACTACATTTATGCAGTCACCCACAGAATGCATTAATATGAATAATGAATGAACCTTGAGAAGCTTGTGTTCATGTTACAAGGCCAGGTTGCTTAACAACATGATTTCAAAAGAATTCAAATGATAGTATAGTATGACATAAGTAAGAAGCTATACAACCTCTTACCATTGGGACATGCCACATCATTCCATCATTTAGAAGAGATGATATGACATTATCAAATCCTGGATTGCAGGGGCAGAAAATGAAGGGTACACCTGTGATCCTGGCAAGCCAGAAGGTATCCCTGTTTGCCAAAGAGTTAAATTAATTTGTGATTTGGTGTCTTTTTGGCTGCTAGAGCAGATAGGAGGTTTTGTGCTGGCTTGCAACTGACTCTAGAACCTGAGAAACTGTGAGTGCAAAAGAAACAGGGCTCACCATAACATCTTCCGTAATACACAGAGACCAGAAGCTCCAAAAAAGGGTGTTAAAGGAAAGGAAACTAATAAACCATCAGATCTAAAACGCAGGTGTCTGAATATTGTGGTGGGATGAGATGCTCACTGTTTTCCACCCACAGAATAAATCTGCATTGGGTATTTGTTCTACTAATTAATAGTCATACTGTAGGACAAGAAAGAAGCCTGCTAATGTGACAAACTAATCACAGTTAGTGATGCTGCAAGGACAATGAAAGCCCCAGTCCTGGGACATGTTGGGATCACATATAATTAAAAAACAAAGAAGTGAATCCTGCAGGTCACATTAAAACAACAAACAAGTGCTGGTATATTCCAAGGCACACATAAAATGTCCTTTCCATTCCCTGCAGGTGGTCAGTTGATACCTTGAATCATGAGGTTTGATTACTCTGGAATACTGTTTAATTCACAGTTAAGCTGTACAGTTATACAGCTTATTGATGATGATAAAGCTATGTGGCTGTTGCAGGAAAAATACTTTCACTGTTTTCTTCGCAAAATAGAGTGTGTGCACATGAGTATTTGTGTGTGTGTGCTGTGTGTTTGCACTCACGTGAGTATTGGTGTGTTGTGGGGGTGAGTTGTGTGTGTTTGATTTTCTGCTGACAATTGTTTTCATTAGACTCCAAACAGTTATTAGATGACTATGCAGTAACATGACTACCATATGCAAAGGAGAAATGAACCCATATGCTGTGGTAATGTGCCGGTAGGGGTCTGTTGAGTCTGTACAGAGTGACTTCTAGCAAAGTGAAGTTCAGCACAGCTGCTGCCAGCCCATACCAGTGAAGTCTTCCTCTTAGCTCACCTGGGAGAGCTGCAGACTAGAAGCCAACTAGGTTTTCGTTCTAGTCTGGCCATAGCAATGTGCTGGATGCTCATAGCAGGATCCCATTCAGTGGCTTTCACTATTCTAGCAAGCCATGTAAACTCTGGCACGTCCTACAAAACTCTTTGTGTTGCTCTTAGGGGACACACACACACAATCCTCCGTGGCTGTCCAGAAAGAAGCAAATTTCAATTCGGTGGAAAGGAGCCTTCCTGGAGTTGGTGGAGATGATGCTGTCAGCTCAAACAGCTGTGGGACGTGTGCTGGTAAGTGGATTGGTTGGCAGGGTTTCATCCTTAAGTGTCACCTCATTCCCCTAAGTGTCTAACAGGTCTTCTGAGACTCTTGTGGCAAAGTGAAAACCCATTGGTGGGGTGCAAGCAAACCACACACACCAATTCTCCGTTGTTTCCTCCAACCAGACATGATTGGGCTGCAAGGGAAATCTGAAAAGTCTCATTAAGCAGAAGGAATGCAAAAAGAAATGGTAAAAATGGTGGTCACTCCAGGTTAGGGTGGAGGCAGATTGCTAGGTCAGGTTGCATGGTCCCTCTGTCCTGTGGATAATCAAAGGGACTCAGCCCTCATGACCCATTTGATGCTTGCCCTGAGACTGTCAGTACAGGGACCAACGATGATGGCAATTTATTTATTTATTTAATGTCACTCCACTAGACTGAGCATACTTGCTTCTTCCATCAAAGAGCTTCCAAAGGGCAATGATCTCTGCTCATGACCAGACAGAATGCAGATGATGATGATGACGGCAGTAGAAATGCCTGTAAATAACATAGTCTAAAAGTTATTCTAAATTAATGCACAGAGCAACCTACATCTCCCCAGTTCTTTAATCCACAGAGATCCATAGATGTACCTGGGACTTTTTTGCATAGAGTGCCCTAGATGTGCATAGTGCTTTGCATCTCCCTCCCAAGAAGCTTACAGTCTAAGCCATACAAACATTTTTAACTAAACAAAATCAAGCACAAACATGGACCATGTAGCACTGGGAAGAAGATCCATCAACAGTCTCCCTTCATTCCCCTAAGTGCTGGGTCAAATTACTGCCATTCGTCAACAGAACTTATTGCCTTACTTATCTGACCTTCTTCTGTGCATTAGATATTGGTAAATTGGCATAATACATTAGACTTTACTGCAGCTATCTCGATTTACACCATCTGAGTCTCTGTTGTTTCTATCTAAATTAAAACCCATTTCCCAACTTTGTTACAGAAATCAGATAACTTATTATTTGTTTCCTGACTTTCTCCCCAAAGTCACAGATAAGTGCCACAGGGGGTGTCCTAGATGTGCTTTTGGAGTCTGTCAGTTTCAGACAGGCAAGTAACATGACATCTCCTGCTTGATGCCTATGTTTTTTAGGTGATACTGGTGTTCCTACTGAGTATTGGATCCCTCATCATTTACTTTATCAACTGTGCCTCGTAAGTAGAATCTAAGTATTTATCCAAAAGGTTTATTGCTTCCTCATACACGGGCACAAGTTGTGGAAGCCCAAAATGATATATGTTCTTAAAGGGTGGTCTTGACGCTACAAATGTAGGCAAAAGGAGCCTAAGGCCTGGTCTACACTGCCGGCGGATTTTGGCGGCAGTTTATGGGAGATACACAAACGATTCTAGCTAGATACGCAAGCTATGTCGACTTCCTAACTTCTACTTACCCCGGCTTCCCCACTGCGCTGCCCCGACGGGAAACGCCCTCCAGTTGATGCAGCGTTACTCTTCTTGCGGGGGGGTGGATTAACAGCATCGACTTCCAGATTGATTGAGTGGGTCTCCACAGCCGCTCAATCGATCCCGCAGAATCCATCCTGCACTGCCGACAATGCCGCCGGCCATGTAGACATACCCTAAGGGAGTTGCATACCCAGCTCCTGTTGAATTTCAATGGGAATTGGGTGCCTAACTCCCTTAGGTTAGTTTGAAAATGCCAGCCATATTTTAGGGAGGAAGTGGCCTTATAGTTAAAATAAAAAATGGGACCCAGGTGTTCTGGGTTCAATTGCCACATCTACCAAAGACTCACTTTGTTGCCTTTGCTGAGTCACTTAGAGACAGATTTTCATATCAGCTCCCACCTAAATAAAGTGGCCAGATTCCCAGAAGTACAGTGCTCAGCACCCTAGAGCTCCCACCTGGGCTTCTGGAATCACCTTTGGTCATCTGACCTCATTTCTGGTGGCTGAGCAATTTTGAACCTCTGACCCTAAAATTGTCTGTGCCTTAGTTCCCCAGCTGCAAAACAGGGATAGTGATATTTCCCTACCTCACAGGATTGTTGTAAGAATAAATTCATTAGCACATGTGAAGTGCTCAGATGCTAAGGTGATGAGGGGCCATATAAATAACGTGACAGATATTAATAGATTCTTTCATAGCAACCTCCAAATCAAGTTGACTCCGATTAAGAGTAACATGATCTTTTTTTCCAACCGCCGGAACAAAAAAATTAAATAATATGTAGCTGACAAAATTCAGCTGCTTCTCACACCATCCACAGCAATAAAGAAGATAGCTGATGATTCTGTTGATGACGCATGAGGCAGAATAGAAGCCACCTAGTTCCTGCACAGCTGCATTTGATCAGAATTGCTAACAAGAGTAAATCCCCATTTGTATCCATAAAAATCAACAGATCTGATGTTGAGAAAGAAGAGGCTATTTTTACATGTACTTGCTGTTATAAGGACAAGACACTATAGAAATGCAGTTGTGTTCTTTGCGACATGCTCTGGTCTAGAAAGTCAAATAATAATAATATCCTCTTTGAGTTATCCCATTGAAACTGACCAATGAGAAGGTTCATTATTCTAAAGAAGACGCACACAACAGACAGCAGTAATTTAATCTGGTTGAATGGAAAAATGTAATGACAAGTGAAAAGAGATATTCCTTGATATTCCAGGGCAAAAGGAAAAGAAAATGGACTATACTTTTTAAATGCTTGTAATTACATTGTAGTTACAATAACTAATTGCTGCTTACTTATGTATCCAGAAGTTAACTACATTACAGAATTATGCTTTATAATCTCTCTGATTTCATACTTAATATGAAATCAACTTTTAGCTTTCAGATACATTACACTATAATCACACACTCGGTTATATAGTTAAACTTCCAGCTATGCAAATTTAGTAATAATTACGGGTTTAAAAAAGCATAACTAAAACGTAATTATACTGTAATTTCAGTATAAATACATTTACTGAATTATATAATGTAACCAGAAAAGGAAAACATCCCTAGAACATTCTTCTGCTCAAGTTTCCTTAAACTTAATTCCTTTTTCTTTTCCCCCATGGAGCTACATTTTTCAAATGATCTCAGGGCCAGATCTTCATGTGTTCAACACCCATAATTGGGGCCAGATTTTGAAAATAGCTCAGAGACCAACATGCTGAACTATTTCGAAAATCTGGTCTCTTATTTTGGTGCCAAATGGGAGTTGAGGTCTTTTGAAAATCTGGCCCTTGCAAACAATTTGACAGAAATAAAATAACTAGACCGAATAGGAAAAAGTACTGTGGCCTCCATCAATCTTCATCAAAATACATATATCTTACAGGAAGTGCTCAGGAGTAAAAAGATATTAATATGTAAAGCCTTGTGATCAATTTCATATGCCACAACAGTGTTTCTTTTCTCAGCACTTTATTTGGACTGGTGCACAACACTGGGAAAATAAAATGGAATGTTAAAACAAAATAAATAAAATATAAAAGCTTTGGAACAAACTGAAGTGAGTTCAATCAGCAAGGGTAAACCTCAGAAGCAGAATTATACATCAAGTGCAATCCAATATTGTGTTTAGTCCCAAGACATCAGAAACAGCTAGGAGTAGCTACAGAGGAGAGAGAGTTTCTTTTCTAGGAAAAAAACAACAATTTATACACTCTTCTTTCCATGAACAGAATTACATGCTAGAAATTAAACTGTTTTTACACTGATTGACCTATAAAGCCAGGTTAGCTGGCCAGATCTCTCCATCTAAGAATGCCCCCAACATGGAAGAGTCTTCAGCTGGCATATTGCCAGCACAGACAGCTCCTAAGGCAGCCCTCATGGCCAACATTGGCATAGGTGGCATGCCAGAGACAGCAGGTGTGAGAATCTAGAGCTCTCTCAGGGTGAAATCCTGGCCCCACTGAAGACAATGGCAGATTTCACTGTAAGGATATGTTCATATTGCACGTAAAGATGTGATTGTATTGCGGGTAGGCATGCTCCTGCTAGCTTTAAATTGGCTACTGTGGATAACAACTGTAGTGAAGATGCGGCAATGCAGGCTTCAGCACAGGCTAGCTGCTTAAGGACAAGTCTGCCAAGGAGCCAGAGTATGTACTTGGTTTGCTAGCCCATTCTGAAGCCTGTGCTTCCAGGTCTTCACCACTCTCATTATCTGCACTAGCTAGTTGAAAGCTAGCACGGATAGGCCAGCCTGCGGTACAATCACACCTTTGCTTGCAGTGTAAACATACCCGACAACTAAGTGTCTAATAAAATGCTATGTAAATATATGCAAATTAAGCTTTTCCATACATTTGCCTGACTCAAAAAACAATTTAATCTTTTACTAACTCACTAATGTTAATGCAAACCTGAAGTTAGTTTACACATCCTAACTCCCTGAGAAAGCAGAGGTTTAAATAGCTTGGTAAATCACCTGTGCTCTTAACCTATGGTTTCAGAAAATTCCACAACCATAATAAAAGCCAGATCCAATGCCAGTTGAATGTTTCTGTGTTGGCTATAATGGATATTGGATCAGGGCCTATGTGTGTAAATGGGACAATGACATCATGTGGGTGCACACATATTTAAACTTTGTTTGTGTTAGACCCTGCCAGTGACTCTCTGTGATGTTGGCACTACGGAAAGCTAAACACTACGAAGGAGTAGGGGTTAAAATAGGGGACTCAAAATCTTGGAATCCATTCCTAGCTCTGCCACTAATTTCATGCGTGAACTGGGGCAAATCACTTAATCTCCCTGTGTCTCATTTTGGGTCTGATCCAAAGCCCATTGAGATGAATGGAAAGGCTCCCATTGACTTTAATATGCTTTGCATCAGGCTGTGAATCATCAGAAATATGGAGGAATAATCCCTAACTGATAGGCATATTTCAAGCATTAAATAAATTAGTTAGTGAAGCGTTTGGAGATTCTTGCATGAAAAGAGCAATGTCTATGCAAATGACGATGACTCTTCTTCCCTTAGCCCAGTAGAGTACTACCAGTCCTTCACAGACAACACCCTTTCTGTAGATATGAGCTTCAATGCATTCTTCCTCTTCTATTTCGGATTACGGGTAAGGACACTTTACAGTCAACCTCAGTAAAAATAATAAGTACTTGGAAATAATTTAACAGCATGAGAGAACATGATAGGAATGTTTCTCCTCTCACTACAATATGAGTCAAGAATTAAATCCCCTGAAATCAATCGGGTTACACCAGTATGGAACTGGTGTGAGATCAGACTCATGTCTCAAATTCCAATACGTAAGAGAGACTGGACATTTCTGATAACAAGAGGGAATAAGCCCTAATACCAGGGACATCATTACAAAGGGCTAGATTTTGATATCCTTCTTCACACTGCATAGTACCTTACTCCACTCTCATCCCATTTGTGGAGTAAGGCATTATTTGCCATGAGCAAGGTTATCAGAATCTCTCGCCAGAATTAACAACTATGGTGGAATGATGGTCTCATGGTATTTCATGTGCTGGGTCTCAGGGTCTGGGTTCAATTCCCAACTTTGCCACAGACTCTCTTAGCGACTTTAGGCAAGTCATTTCACTGCTCTGTAAAATGGGAATAAAAAAAATACTTCCCTAGCTCCTTGGGGTGTTGCAAATGAAATGTCTTTAGGGTTTATGAGGCTCAGGGACCATGGTGATGAGGGCCCATATAAGTACTAAGATAGATGTATCTCCTTTCTGAACCATGTTGCTGCCAGTTAGGAACCAAGGATTTGCCATACTGGTTTAGATCATTGGTGGCAGTGAGCAAAATCTGATGCCCCACTTGAAAGTGAATAACTTCTTAATGCACCAGACTTGACTGTACAATACTCTTTGTGGAGGGAAACTTCCTTCCTACTCTGATAGCAATGGCTGTGCTCTGAAGCATGAGATCTGATTGCCTTAGCTTAACTTTTGTAGCCATGGTACAAATGTAACTAAGGCCCATAACAATTTTCTGTCTTTCTGTTTTTTAATCTGCCTTTTCCGTCAGCTTCATAAATTCTTAAACCCTTTTGCAGCTCCCACCATAAACTATGTGTTCCTCTCCCCGAGTTCTCAAACCATCTAGTCAATTAGCCAGATTTCTCTTCCATTCACCTTTGCATGGAGTGAATCACAGTGTGTATCTGTTAAGATACCATTGTCTGCACTGACGTGAAATGCCCTTTTGTCTTAGTTTTTGGCATTAGAACTCTGGCAAAATCTTTAGAAAATAGGATTTTCCTGATGACAGATTTGGGTAATGATGATGGTGGGTTTTACCAACCATTGGATTTTCCAGTTCAGTGTCATCAGTACTTAGATACCATGACAATATGTGCCTTAGAAAAAAAAGATGGGTAATTAGATGTCAAAGGAGATAGAGATATCATCACTATGACTGGGAGATGATGGACCACATCCTCCTGTTGTAAATCCATTCTCCACTAAAATCAGTGCAGTTCAGCTACATTGGGGTGAACTTGCCTCAAGCTGCTCTCCTTTAAAACAAAATGGGAAAAGTTCATTGGGTGTCCACAGGGGCAAAGAGAGAGAAAGAGCAGAGCTGGCTGCATACTGCAAAAGCAGCCTCATTCTGTGTTTACTATCCAGTCTCCTCTGTGCTCTGATGTGCTTCAGTCTCACGCCGTCCTCATGCTCTTTGACTTTGCCTGTTTCCTGTAGTTTGTGGCAGCAGATAACAAGCTGAGATTCTGGCTCGAGCTGAACTCCATTGTAGATTTCTTCACCATCCCTCCAGTCTGTGTTTCCTACTATTTAAAGAGGAACTGGCTCGGTAAGTAGGACTTGAAGATCCATTTCCCCATCATGGTTATTTCATATCTTTGTTCTCAGGCCCCCATCAGGATTCTTTTACTTCAAAGAGGTGAAGGTGTCTTCTTATCTTGACTTTCCTGCACTATGGAAATTGCTCTTGTCAGAGTGGGGGCAGAATTAGACCCTAAGGGTAACCTCAACTCCCATCTCCTCCATGAAAAGAATTGACATAAGCTCTATGCATCACTTAAGTTCTTCTTCAGCCATGTTTATCTGTCTATCTAGCTTTTCATACCATGCCCATCCAGCATCTGAGCCTCTGAATGAGGTGTTACTCTCAGGAGGAATTCAGATGGCAGAATACAGTACTTCCACTATGGACTGACTTTCTTGCACATTCTGTCGTGAAATCCTCAAAGCCTGAGCCTCATTTATGCCTCACTTAGGTCCTCAAGATACATAAGTATATAAGAATGGCCATACTGGGTCAGTCCTTCTAGCCCAGTATCCTGTCTTCTGACAGTGGCTAGTGCCAGACGCCTCAGAGAGAATTAACAGAACAGGGCAATTTATAAAGTGATCCAGCCCTTGTCATCCAGTCTTGCTTTCTGGGAAGGGTTGCCAACCCTCCAGGATTGTCCAGGAGTCTCCAGGAATTAAAGATTAATCTTTAATTAAAGATTATGGCATGAGATGAAATCTCCAGGAATATGTCCAAACAAAATTGGCGACCCTATTTCTGGGATTGAAGGTTTAGGGACACATGGGGCAGGGGTTGCATCCCTGGCCATCTTGGCTAATAGCTGTTGATAGACCTATCCTCCATGAACTTATCTCATTCTTTTTTGAACCTAGTTAAATTTTTGGCCTTCACAACATCCCCTGGCAACGAGTTCCACAGTTTGACTGCATTGGGTGAAGAAGTACTTAATTTTGTTTGTTTTAAACCTGCTGCCTATTAATTTCATTGGGTGACTCCTAGTTCTTGTGTTAGGGGAAGAGGTAAATAACACTTCTCTATTCACTTTCCCCCCACCATTCAAGATTTTATAGACCTCTATCATATCCCCCCTTAGTCATCTCTTTTCCAAGATGAACAATCCCAGTCTTTTTAACCTCTCCTCATATGGAAGCTGTTCCATACCCATAATCATTTTTGTTGCCCTTCTCTGTACCTTTTCCAATTCTAATACAGTTTTTTAGATGGGGCAACCAGAACTGTATGCAGTATACAAGGTGTGCATGTACTGTGGATTTAAAGATACACATATGGGAGCTTTAGTTCTTATATTTTCTCATAATACAAGACCAATTTTGAGAGCTTAAGTTGAACTTAAGAGGTGTGTGGTCCTGTAGCCAACTTTGATAGGACATCTGCCACAGATAAAACCATTCACGCTCACACATACAGATGTGGTCTTGTTGCTGAACATTGCTTTTCTCTGTCCTCTTCCTGTGCTGTTTTCCTGCAGGTTTGCGGTTTTTGCGAGCACTCAGATTGTTAGAACTTCCCAAAATATTGCAGTTTCTCAAGATCACCAAGACTAGGTAAGTCAAAGCCTGGTCATGGGATGTCTGCCGTGAATCATTACCTCCTGGCTCCTGTATTTTGACTGGCTTAGGAAATGGAGGAAGTAGGTGTAATACACCGCTGAGGTTACCCAGAGCTGTGAGTCACTATATTGCCTCCATGCCTCAGCAACAGGGAGTTTTGCTGACGATTAGACTTGTAGCCCATAGGACTAGCCCACTTGCTTGCATATATATACCTTTTCTTATGAATGTAATTGTTTATTTTATTATAATAATTTTATTGCTAAGGCAAGTTAGCATACATATGTTCGGGACCTTGAGCCTACAAAAGTGATGATGAGCTAAAGCATAAAGTATATATATATGTTTGGTGACCTTTTTCCTAGATAAGTCAGGAGGCATTAAAATAGGAGGGCTACCTCAGTTCATACACTTGTAGACTTAATGAGTACACCATAAAGAATATGGTGAGGTCAGAGGTGAAAATGAGCTAACTGTCTGTAAAAGGTATGGATATGTCATTAATACACACAAACATGCCAGCCTATAGAATAAGTGTACCCTGATTTTTTGTGGGTAAAGAAGTTAAGTTTGGACATGGAAGGAGGGCACATAGTGCTCAAGTTATAAGAGGTGCAACCCACCATGTTAAATCAGTTCTATCTACAGAGTTCCTTTTAGTTCTAGTCTGATCTACAGTTCACGTCTTCTATAGTCTTATAATTCCTATAGTCTTAGTCTTAGTTCTTAACTCTTAAGTTAGTTAGTTGAGTCAAACTCTAAGTTAGATTTAGAGCCTCTCTATAGCTCTTAGCTCTCTAGCATCTCCTAAGCTCTTCACCTCCCTTTCCCTCTTCTTTTCCCAGTAATTCAATCAAGCTGTCCAAATTGTTAGCTGCCTTTCTCAGCACCTGGCTCACAGCTGCAGGATTTATTCACTTGGTATGTACAGTCAGCTCCACATCCTTCCTAGGTAACCATAAGACAGTGCAAAAGCATATTCTTTATGTATATTTTGCTTGGAGAATGTAGACTTTTACTGGGGAGAGATGGGATGGGAGTAGACTTTGGTCTGAAAGGCCACTGCAAGGGTATTTCTATGCTACAGAAATTGTACCAGCATAGCTATGTAGCCGTATCTTTACCAGCATAACCCTGTAGTGTAGACGCAGCTTATATCAATGAAGAGTAGGAACACCCCTCCCCAAATGATGGTAGCAACGTAGATGGAAGCATTCTTCCAATGCCAAATATGCATCTACACTGGGGATTAAGTCAGCATAGCTATGTGAGTAAGTGGTGTGGATTTTTCACACCCCTGACTGACATATGTCGACATAACTTTTAAGTGTAGACCAAGCCTAAAATTAGCAAATCAGCTTAATTGGAAAATAGGGAAGCAATTTCTTCACTGGAGGATAGCTAATGTGACGCCAATTTTTTAAAAAGGCTTCAGAGGCGATTCCGGCAATTACAGGCCAGTGAGCTTAACTTCAGTACCAAGCAAATTGGTTGAAACTATAGTAAAGAACAGAACAGAGAGGTATCTGATTTGTTGGGGAAAAGTCAACAGATGTTACCAACAATGTTACCAGATTAATCTGCACTGGTGCAAGCCCAATTCTGCGATGGTGTACCATGTCTACATCAGGGGTTTACATGGGTTTAGCTATGTTGATGTAGTTACAGCAGGACACATTTCATTTGTGTTCTTTCTGGCAAAAAAGTTCCCGGGCTCTGGGGACAAATGAAAGTGAAGGAAGGAAGCCTTGTTATATATTTACATATTGAAACAGGGCAGCTGGCAAATCATCCAACTGGAATGTCAATAGCAAAGAATTATTGTGATTTCTGCTAAGAAATAAGCAGCAGATCCTAATGCAAGAAAAATGCATGTTTCATTCATGGGAAAATAAACAGAGAGCGAGAGAGACAGCAGCAAGATTGACCACTCAACCAAACCTTCCCAAGAGACATCACTGACCCTTTCAGAATGGGCTGAAATGGATCCATGACATACTCATTAATTAGAGATGGACCTGAACCAAAATCCTGGATTCAAACCCTCCCCTACCTTTTATAAATCTGGCAGGTGGAGAATACTGGAGATCCTTGGGTCAACCATCAAAATTCCCAGTACCTCAGCTATTTTGACTGTTTATACTTGATAATGGTGACCATGTCAACAGTTGGATTTGGAGATGTTGTGACTAAAACTTCCCTGGGTCGTATTTTCATGATTTTCTTCATCATCGGTGGTTTGGTAAGCAACCATTATCTGCTTTCTACACATGGCCAATTCTCTGGAGTTTATGCAGTGACAAGATGTAAGCTGATTTGAATGCCAACACCCTAGTTCAGGGTTCACCGTTTCTCCTGTGAAGATGTTGGCAAGACTAGCAGCAGCGCAGGAAACTGCACTCACTTCCCTTTCTCACGATACAAGAACCAGGGGACAGTCGGTGAAATCCAAAGGTGGCAAATCTAAAACAGCTAAAAAGAAATATTTTTCTGAACAATGCACAGTTAGCCTGTGGAATTTACTGCCACAGGATATCATAGAGTTCATGAGCATAGGAGGATTCAAAAAGGGACTGGCTATATACCTATTCACAAGAATACCCAGGATTTTAATAGTACGTATTTTTTTTTTAAATTGCAAGCATTTAATATAAACTCTCATGCTTCACCTCTGAAAAATCTGAGTTAGGAAAAATATCTATTTGTGTGTCACTCATCACTGTTGTATCTGATCACCTCACAACCATTAATGAATTGTACGCTCACAACAGATCTATGAGGTAGACGACTATTATCCCCATTTTAAAGACGAGGAATTAAGACATAATGGTAGAGTAAGTGATTTGCTCAAGGTCACACAGAGAGGTTATGACTGAGGTGGGAGCAGAACACAAATCTTCTAAGTCCCATTTATGTACCCTATCCTCCAGATCATCCTCCCACCACTGTAGTGCAGGGGTGAGGGATAAGCTGCCTCTTTCATAACTGCCTCCTGCAGGGTTTCTTGCACTTTTATTTAAAGCAGCTAGTATTGGCCAGTGGCAGAGCTAGGATACTGAGCTAGATGGACCCCTAGAACCAGCATGACAATTCCTATATCCTTATATCCCACATTTACCCAATGGATATTCCCCCCAGTCTTTACAATGGTTGTGGAATACCAAGCAAATTCTCAGCTGCCATAATGACTCCCAACTTAGGTTCTGAAATCTGATATGGGTTTGTGTGCTGGGGTGTTCACTCCATGTTACCTCTGAAGGGGTTAAGGTGGCTCAGAAGGGGCTAATTAACTTGGTAGGTGGTACACGGGGGAGAGGGGGAAGTTTAGGCTTCACTGACAAGCACTAATTAAAGATGGAGCCCATCTGGCCAGCAATAGGTGAGGGTTTGTATAAAGCCAGGAAGAGACAGCAGAAGGGGGCTACAGTGTGGAGGTCTATAGTCATTCTCTGGACCTAGTGAGGAGAGAAGGAGGAAACCCAGAGGGAACAGCAGCTCTGGGATTCTGACCCTGTGGGAAAGGTTTATCCAGAGGTGTGGGGGATGAGGAAGTCTGCAGAGGGAGGGTCCTGGTTTCCTAGCCACTGGGATAGTGGCACTGTCTTGAATTGGAAAATTGCCTGGAATGACACCTGGACAACTGGTCTGGTGAGACTTTGTTACCCCAGTGATCTAACTGGAGGGCCAAGCCATGAAGAGTAAGAACTGCAACTCCTAGAGAGCAAGAAGGGTCGCGGCATACGTGATTAAAGGAAGCAGGTGTCAGATTGGGCAGACCTGATCCCCAGACACAACCGCAAAGGGGGCCCCAGAAATGAGTAGAGCCCTGGGACAGTGGGGAAAAGCAGAGATGGCGCTAAGCAGGATTGTATTTCTTGACATTGTAGGTCCTGTTTGCAAATTTTATCCCTGAAATTGTGGATATCGTTGGAGGCAATCAACAATACGAAGAATCCTATGAGATAGTGAGAGGGAGAAAGTAAGTCTGATTGTTTATATTGTCTTTGCAGAACAGAGAACACCTAGTAGATAGGTGACAAACTAGATCAGAGGAAATAAGAAGTGATATGAATCTTCACAAAATAACTTGAAACAAATCCTGAAACTTTCTATCTATCCATCCATCCATCTTGCCCTTCATCACCAAAGTATTTGAGTGCACATCTGGTAGTCAACAGCTCTCTTCAGTATGAGTTTTATTTCTAAAAGAAGAGGAAATATAAATAGAAGAGGCCTGTCATTTTAACAAGCCCATCCCTTTCAAACAAATTAATATTGTTCTAGTATATTCTTCAGTGCTTAGTCCATTCTATTTTTCAGTAAAACTGATTGAAATTTTTCAAATTCCACACAATTTGAGTTCCAACTTTGTTGGCCATATTTACCTAGGACCACACGCTGTCCAGAACTCTGTACAGCACACAGAGACATCTAATAGCTAATTAGTTGTTACATACAATGCCATGTTTATAATAAGCACTCTACAGGTTCCAAACATGACAGAGAGCTCTCTGAATCTCTTTCTATAGATACATTGTTGTCTGCGGTGATATCACTCTGGAGAGTGCGACAGCTTTCTTAAGAAATTTCCTGGCCCAGGACACGGGAGATATTTGCACTGAGATTGTCTTTCTTGGAGAGTAAGTATTCCCATGAGATATTTCCTAAACGCAGTGTTTGTGGGAGCTAGATGATACTTTTATTGCCTGGTGGATATTGGTAAGGGAAGTCACTCTGTATAACTAATTAATGGGAAATAGGAGAGAGCAGAGAGTCACGTGAGAACTTCCCACCTGGGAAAGCTCTACGATAAAATGTTCTCTGTGCTAAGTGTTTAATGAGAATAAAAAATGTTCTCCTATTTGAGTGTATCTTGCATTTTGGACTCACTCTATATGAGGCTCTGTGACCCAAGAACCTCTTGGAACTATCTGGCAGAGGGCACAGGGGTAAATAAAGGTTACAAGGATCCCCAGGGTCTGGTATCTACTTATTGTCAGACAATATAATTTAATTCCTTTAGTAAAAGCCTGTCTCCCACTGGTCATCAAACCACTGTGATGTGTATGTATGGAAAATAAGTGAGGAGTTATGCATATGTAATAAAAATATGTTCTCTAGGTCTGTTAGTTAAGGCAGATCACCAAAAGGTGATCCATACAGTCCTGTCATGCAGGGGGGAAGAGACACTTATCTCTCTGTGGCTGGCCATGTGCAAATTAAGTATTGTATGGTTCACCATGGATGCCCATTTACAGTCTGAGGAAAATGCTAATCAGTAAATTACAGGGACTCCAGAAACAACAAAACCACCAGAAGTGATCCTATTTAGGGGTTAGACAATGAACTCTTGGAATTATATGTGGGGTGCAGGTGAACCCATGGTTATCCTTCAGTCTGTGAGGAAAGCCGCCGTCAGGTTCAATCTCATGAATGGGGGGATCTCAGCCAACCTGGTTGAAAACACTGGGAGAAAGACTTCGGGTGAGCTATCTTCTAGGAGATAGGGGAATGCCTTATAAGTTAAGTTTAGGCTCTAAAAAGCATGTTATGATTTTGTTTGATATGTAACGATTGGTTTCCAATAGTCTTCTTTTCTATCACTTGAATCGCTGGTCTTCGATAATAAACGTATCCTTGTTTTCACATATGTAAGTGCTCTGTGTTAAGCACAGTGAGGACAGTGGGGATCCTAAGCTGAATCCTGCAAGCGAGGGTGTACTATTCCTTTGGGAGTAGTGAATCTAAGAGTTCTAGAAGTGTTCGGTGGAACTGGGGCTGGGCATTCCAGAGGGATGCTCGGAGGACTCAGGGGTTGGTGTGTGCCTACTGCTAACTTGTACAAAGACAGCAAGGCAGTGCTTGTGTAGGCATAGCTGAGGGTGTTAGCAAGGTGCCACAGAACCCTGGTTGCACTGGGAAGAGTCACAGACACCCAGCCTTAAGTCCTGCCAAAGTTAGACAGTCAAATAAATACCTGTTGGTATTTTCTGGGGATTTTTTACATACAATATCTTTACATTTGTGGGGAGTTTTTTCTTCCACTCAATTACAAATTACTCAACCCTACTGAGCTTTGCAAAATGAAAGGGAATGCAACTATGCTGCTATGTGACCAAAGATATCAGACACTCCAAATCAATTGTCCTATCAAATACCCACTTCTGCTTGGCTGAGATTGTCCAGCATGTTTCTGAAACCAGATCTTCAGAGGTGGAGTAGAGACAGGGAGAAAGGAGGTGATTTTGTCTCTCTATGCAGCATTGATGGGACTGGCGCCAGGGTAATGCATGCAGTTCTGGCACTCACATTTTGAGGGGGATATTGAAGAATTGGACAGACTGTGGAAAAGAGCCACAAAAATGACTTGAGTACTGGAAAAAATGCCTTAAAGTGAAAGATTTAAAGAGCTCAATCTGTTTATCAAAAAGAAGATTGAGAGGTGATTTGATTAGTGTACATATATCTTCACGGGGAGAAAGTACAGTGTACTAAAAGGTTCTTTAATCTAGTGGAGAAAGGCATAATAAGAACCAGTGAGTGGAATTTAAAGCCAGACACATTCAAATTAGAAATGAGGCATTATTTTTTACCGTGAGGGTGATTAACCCCTGGACTGAACTACCAAGGGAAGTGGTAGATTTTTCATCCCTTCTTTTCAAATCAGGACTGCGTGCCTTTCTATAAGATAGGCTTTAGCCAAACATAAGCTGAATACAGAGATGATGGGGTGAAATTCTCTAGCCTGTGTTATACAGGATCATCTAGATGATATCAACATCCCCTCTGGTCTTAAAATCTATTAATCTGTGAGGGGACGGTGGGTCGTATCTCTTGCATTTGGAATAATAGTAAATAAGAGTCTGGAGATGAATTAAGAAAATAACAGCTGAGTTAAGGGGAGGAGGTGACCTGAAGTGCACAGGGAAGAGAGAAACAGATTCATGGTTCCACTTGGATACAAAGTGCAAGATCAGGGCCTTAGCAAGTCTTGCTTTCTGCTTCTCGTGCAGTAGCACAAAGCTGCAAAATGGAGCTGCACTCCCTTTAGTGGAATAGTACTTCTTTAAAAATCAACTGTGTTCACTGAAATTTAAATTCCATGACTCTTAAGCTTTATACAACCTGAATTACGTGCCTTAACTGACCTGCCAGTGTCCCTTTTAAGCAGATTTTTTAAAATGGCACATAAACACGGCACATGTTTTTTGGGAGAAGGTCAAGAACATTACTATTAGGAGCTGATCAGCATTTTTCTTCTGTTCTGGATTTTTTATCTCATAGAACTCTTCCTAGTTTGGAACTGGAAACTGTACTCAAATGCTATTCTGCCTATACCACTTTCTTCCATGGCTCTGTACTGAACTATGCAGATCTGAAGAGAGTTGCGGTAAGACCCCTTTTTTCCATCCACCCTTTTCTTTCCATGAGTCACAGTTTTGAAAACCCAGGCTCCAGCCAAAATGGTCAGATTCTGCCGCTGCTCATCTTGATTAGAACTTTACTTCAAGCACTCTTACAATGGAACAGTTTGCAGAGTAAGGTGCAACTCAATGTGAATAAGGGTGGAAGGATCTAGTGCTAAATGTTTGAGCCAAACATATTAAGACACGCAAAGATGGAAAATGAAACTAACATTGACATGACAAAATGAAAATGACAAAATAGAATTGTGACCAGTTGACCTTAAGAGAAGCATATAAAAACAATTCTAAGCAGTGTAGCATTTTTTGGAAATTGTATTTAAATGATTGGATTTGCAATTTTAAGAACCCCGTTGATGTTGTGAACAACAGTTAAAACAACTGGCAGAATGAGTCTTGTTTGTTTCTCATTCACAGCTGGATAATGAGTGATCAGAAAACTGGAGACCTGATTTTTTGTTTTAATACTGAAGCTTCTGAGTAAAATTTCTCAGTGTAAGAAAAAAGACAGGGTCTAGTTCACTTTAAATCACTGGCTTTAATCCAGCCCTAATCTTTGCTGTTGGTGGCCTATCTGAAATGAGTTTGGTGGGTCTCGATCCAGTTCAATAAAAACTTCCACCACAACAGAAACTAGCAATCTCGTTGGAGAGGCCAAATATTGATTAGGCTATAGAGGCTGATGTATCCTGTCATGCCCTAATATTGACCTATGAAGTACATTGGGAGGGCAATGCTGGGGAAGACTGCAGTGCTGCCGTGTGTGCGGTGAGCTCTTTGTGAAGGAAGAGAAGATTTTAGAGTAAGAAGCAGTGAATTTGACATCTTTCACCAGGACATGTTTTTAAGTAAAGACATTGGACAATAAGCTAAGCACAGGGGATAATTGTACTTCACGTGGAACCAAACCCTGAGTCTGCTTTTCTCTCCTGAGAAACAGATGGGCTCTGCAGATGCTTGTCTGATCCTAGCAGATACTTGCTCTTCGGACCCTTATGTTGAAGACACTTCCAATATCATGAGGTAGGGTGAGATCCTCCAGCATTTGCTTTCTGTATCTGATTGCTGTTAGCACCTGCAAATGCAATAAGCGGCCACAGGCAGAAGCAGAACATGTTTACCCTGTCACAAGTTCACCCAGAGCAATGAGCTCCAGCTCTGTATTTTAAATGTTCCCAAAGTGTGGGGGATTTCAGCTCTGGGCTTAGGTTCAGGTCCTTCTCCAGGGTCACAGAGTTTAAGGACAGAAGAGACCAGTAGATCAACCCATCTGACCTCTTGTATATCACAAGCCACCGACATTATCCAGCATCTGCACACTAAACCCAACAATCAAAAGAAGACCAAAGCATTACAACCCACAGGAAATTTTAGTTATTTTACCAGCCAGAAATGGGTCATGCACAACTCTTTCCACTCCTGGGGTCAGTTGCGCCATCCCATACCTCTGACAGGTCTCCATTCCCCTCTCACTATACTATGCAGTAATCCACCATGGTGAGACTTTGAAACCTGAGGTTGTTTCGCCCAGACAAGGCACATTAGCCAACAGGTCTATTTTCCACGCAGGGTGCTGTCTGTCAAGAACCACTATCCAAAGACGAGAGTCATTATACAGATAATCCAGTCTCATAACAAGGTAGCACAGTAGCTTCGTCTGTCTAATATATTCCTGTAGTGCTGATTATCACCAGTGAAATCCTGGCCCCACTGAAATCAATGACTAATTTCCACTTGACTTCCATAAGGCCAGGATTTCTCCCTCTATGTCTTGCTCCTCCCATTACTACTATATCAAGTGTTTCTTAATGTTACTGACTGACAAATGATGATAACTGAATCTTCTCTAAACATACAAGAGCCCTGTAGCACCTTAAAGACTAACAAATTTCTGCAGGTATAAGCTTTTGTAGGCTACAACCCTCTTCGTCAGATGCCAGTTGCAGCCCACGAAAGCTTATGCCTGCAGAAATTTGTTAGTCTTTAAGGTGCTACAGGACTCTCGTTGTTTTTGCTGTGTACAGACTAACACAGCTACCCCTCTGAATCTTCTCTCATGCCCATTGATCGTGCCATCAAAGGGCTATTGTTTAAAAAATTGTAGTTAGTGTTTTTTAACTCTGCATTGTGTCCTGTGCCCCATCAGAAGCATTGCTCAGCTGGCAGAGATTTATTTTTGCTTTCCAGCAAAACTTCAAGCCTTGGTCACAGCCAGATGTGGAGTACCAAACTAGATGGATAGTTAGACTGATCCTCTATGGCAAAGTGCGGGGTCCCTACTGGGCTAGATTTCAGAATGATCGGAGCCAATCCAGGATTTTAAAAAATAGCAATATTTGGTGCCACAGTGTTTTGGTGCCCAAAGTGGGGTCTCTTAAAAACTGCCTGATTTTCAGAAAGTGCTTAGCCCCTTTAAGGTTTTTCAAGTAGGGAACCCAAGTCAAGTAGCACCCAAAATCACTAGCCCCTTTTGAAAATCTTGGCCTAGAGCTGTTTACAAAACCAGTAAAGAACATTTTAGACTATTTATTGCTGTTTTGAAATTTTCAATTACGTTTTTTCAAAATAAAAAAAATGGAGACAGAAAAGACAGTTTTATTTTATAGGAACATCATGTACCTGCCTGTCTTTATCCTCACTTGTATTCACTATCGTATCCTGAGACAGGTATACTTGTCAAACATCCCCAACTGGGACTGGCGGAGAGGAGACAGCATCATCTGTTTTGCTGAACTAAAACTAGGCTTCATAGCGCAGAGTTGCTTGGTTCCAGGCTTGTCCACACTCCTAAGGACCCTGTTCATTAGGAGAAAGAATACCATGGTAAGCCCTTCACTTGTCCAAATAATGTGGATGACCACTACAGGATCTTATCTGACAAGCATATATCACTCGTTTTAATGCCTGGGTATTTTCAGGCTCCTCTTGATCAAACTGGGACCTAATTTGGCAGGGGAAGCTAGGTAACCTAATAGACGATTTTTATTTGACACTTGAACATAGCATCATAGGTTTGCAATAATACTTTACAGCATGATTAAAGGTATGGATCCTGATTCTCCTCTCAAGCCAGTATAGCTCTGCTGACTTCAGTGGAATTATTCCTGATTTGAACGGATTGATGTGAGCTTTTCCATCCTGTGCAGTTCATACTCTGCTTCCCACACTTTAGGATCTCTCTGTGCTTATTAATTTCCTGTCTCTGTTTAGTCTTACAGAGTTAGGCCATGTCTACACTATGGGTGCTACAGAGGCACAACTTCAGCCCTGTAGCTATTGCACTGTAGTGCCATAGAGTAAAGCTTCCTGCAGTGATGGAAGGGGTTTTTCCATTGCACTGTAGGTAATTCTCTCCAAGAGAAGGCAGCTGGGTTGACGGGAGAATTCTTCCATTGACCTAGCTGCATCTGCACTGGGTGTTAGGGCCAGCATGACTATGGTGTTCAGGAGTGTGAACTTTTAAGTGTTCACACTTAAGTTCACTTTTAAGTGTTGACCAAGGCTTAGGGCTTGTTTACACAGCCCCACAGTTTGGACTACAGGGGAATGAAAAGCATTGCACACCAATTGCTCTGATGTAACTCCCCGACTGCACTCTGTGGGTGTGAACTAAAAGGAAAACAGAACTACATTAATGCGAATTAGGAACCTTTTAGTTCAAGAGTTGTCAAATGGGGGGTCATGATCCCTCAGGGGGTTGCGAGGTTACTATGGAGGTGTCGCGAGTGGTCAGCCCCTGTGCATGCCAATAAGGGTAGCATGGCATGGGGGGGGGGGGTCATTACTTTTGGGGTGGTCGTCACAACCTAAAATATTTTCAAAGGGGGTCCCAGCAAAAAAAGTTGGCGGTATAAAACCCTAAGGACTTGTCTACACTACAGAATTTGGCTTTTTTAACTATACTGGTATAGTTAAAGCAGCAATGCCCATAAGATGGATACAGGTATCCAGGTTTAAAGGGCCTATGCTGGTATAGCTTATTCCAACAGAGGAACCAAAATAATCAATACTGACTTCTCTGGCTTCTCTACTACAACTATGCCAGCAAAAATCAACCCATACCCAACATACCTATCACTAAAACTCTTAAGAGTACACCAGTCCTACAATAGGTAGGTAGATAGAGTAATTGTTATAGCAAAGTAAAGGCTATTTTGCTCAAAATTACCTGACCCTGGGATTTTTTTGCGGGTTTTTTTGTCACTGTGTGACTTTCTCCATTTTTCGCCCTGATAAACAACCAGCCGCAATGAACATATACGTGGGAAGCATCCAAATGATTTATGGCTTAACTTGGCCCATTATTCTAAATGCTGTTCATGTGGCTGCTGCAGTAGCCCAGCGGGGGTCATTGCGTTCTAGTAACTGCCCGGTTTGCCGCACTAACATATAATCATGTGGCCAGAGGCAGCCAGTGTTACACTGCCTCTTTTGCAAAACAACATTTACTCCATGGTTATTTGTTTTAGGTGAAGAGAAAAGGCCTACGGCACAGGAACGTTTTTGAAGGCAATGACTATAAAGTGATGACTCGTTGGCTCTCCAATGATTTTGTGGACATGACGTTTCCAGACGTTTGCCGGTAGGTAGAACAGAGTTCAGTGTTACTCCCCTGCTTCCCTTTTAGGGTTTGTCTACACAATAAAGTTTATCCAGAATAAGGTAGGGTGTGAATTTAAAGTGAATTAACTATTCCTGTTTAACTCCATAGGTTGGAAACTCATATTCCAGAGCCAGAATGTCCACCCATGGAATTAATCAGGAATTCTCGAATAATTCTCTGTGTAGATGAACTATTAGGGCCTTAATTTGATTTCACTTAATTCACTTCCAAAGTGAATTAAAATAGACCGAATTAAGGCCACTCTAATTCTGAATAGAAGTGTCTACACAGGGACTTAATGTAGTTTAACTAATCCACATCAGGCCTGTTTCCTTTCCCCAGGTTGTGCTTTGTGAAGCTGGACCTTGTGCTGCTCGCAATTGAATTCAGATCTGGCATTCATGGAAACAGGTGACTAGTGAAACTGTCGATTCATTTCTTTTAACAAGAACTTGTCTATGTGGTAACTGTTCCCAAACCACTTTGGATGAAATTTGCTGCTGGGCAGAGGGCTAGCACAAGGCCTACGAACCACTTAGGATACATCGACAGTACAAAAAAACACCGCAGCAAGAAGCTCAAGCCTACAGGCTTGGGCTTGTGGAGCTTGCACTATAGCATTTAAAGCAGCCAAGTAAAGGTTCCTGGTTGGGCTGGAGCTTGGACTCTGAAACATGGCGAAGGGGGTTGGGTCTGAGAGCCTGAGTTCCAGTCCAAGGGGGAATATCTACGTGGCTATTTTTAGAGACATAGCATGAGCCCACGTCTATAGGCCCAGCCTCGGAGACTTTATTTTTTTGCATAGAATTTCAAAAGGTTTTGGTTTCATTCCACCTTGTAACCTCAGAAATTTTTTACAGCCAACCCTGCAACTGGGCACTCTTATTTCCCACTGGCTTTATGGCAGATGATGGCAGGCAGCACTTCTTAGGTTTGGGCACAAAGAGGGTCGTAGTTTTCTTCCTGTTGAGGAGAAGGCAAGGTCCCCTGAATCGATATGTGACTTCCTCTCCGTAGCACGATTATATAATCATGACTGACATAGCGGTCCTTTTCCCAGCCAGTACAAGGCCACGTGACATGACAAGGATGACCATGGAGAGAGAGAGGCACATGAAAACAGGAAGTGTTCAGCAGTTTATGCCTCACTTCATGGTCTTACCTGCAATCTCATGTGCAAACTGCAGATGCGTCACCTAGATTTGGGGTGACCGAGCTCAATCTGAGCCCATTTCTTTCCATCACTAATAGAAATCTCAGGAGTTGCCAAGATCCCAAAACTCCATGAAGCGTAATATGAAAGGTATAGTCTGTTAGTGCTGACAGCAGAACTTGCTAAAATCGGAAGCTGATCTGGACCAGAGCCATATAACGGTTCCTAACTGCTCTAAGGATAAAATGCAAGACACCCTAATGGGGACGCTGGAACTGGCTGAAATAAGGAGAATGAGCCAATGCTATAGATCTTATATCTACACTACAGAGCTGTACCGCTGTAAGGTCTCCTGTGTAGCCGCTCTATGCTGAGGAGAAAGAGCTCTCCCGTCAGCATTATTAAACCACCCCAGCCAGCGGCAGTAGCTAGGTCAGTGGGAGAGCGTCTCCCACCACCAGAGCGCTGTCCACGCCAGCACTTTTGTCAGTGACACCTATGTCGGTCAAGAGTTTTACCGATAAAAGTGCAAGAGTAGACGTCGCCTTAGGAAACATTGCGAAATTATCCAGAAAACAGCGGTTTGTTAAGTGCAATTATTTTTTTTCTGCCTTTGTAAACGAAGCGTCTGCCTGCTTTGGGGAAACTGCTGAGAACGTGAAAAGAAACACTGACAACAAAACAAAGGGACATAGGAGAGAGAAAACTGCTCGAGATATCACAGGCCTGATTTCCAGAGGTGCTGCATGCTCACAACTGTGAAGTCAGTGAGTGTTGTGGGTGATCAGCTCCACTAAGAGTCAGTCCCTGGGTGAATCTCCTGCTTCTGATGTCTGTAGGGAAATAATTGGAATGAGAAAGAGAAGATGAAAGGGGGGGGAAACATTTTGAGGCAGGGACCATCTTTTTGTTCTGTGTTTGTACGGAATCTACCACAATGGGGGCTTTGGTCCATGGCCAAGGCTGCTAGATGTTGCCACAATAATAATAATAATAATTAATAATTAATAATTCTTTCTTCTGTCTCAGTTGTTTCTTCAGAGGTAACTAAGCAACTAAAGAGGAGGAGGAGCTGAGGGGAGGTGTATCCTCTTCCTTTCTGGGTGGGAAATGAAAAGATTAATCCTTATGTAGCTGTTCCCTGCTCCAGCTGTACTGCCAAGACCCATTAAAACGGGGTTGAAATCAGTAGGATGTTAGGATGTCACTGGCACATCCAGCAGCTGAGGAAGTCTGCCGATGTGTATCTAATAAATTTAGTAACACTGCAGGGGGATTCTACCTAGATGTACCTCGTACTTCTAGCAGCACAGCAGGTGCGTGCTCCCTGAATGTGCCTGCGATGTTCAGGTGTCTTTTCCCCTGCATGTAATAGCATGTTTAGCATCACAGCTGGTGCATTGAACCTACACCTCCCTCATACCTTTAGCAGCACAGCAGGCATGCTTTAATGGGAAGTGTTTGGCATACCCAGCAACACAGTGGGTGCACCTGGATATATCTGGAATATTCAGCAACTGCCGCCAGGCTATGAATTTATCCACTCAATTAAAATAAATGTTTTTAAATAGTTTTTGAGAACAAAAAGCGTCAGTTTCCTATAAACGTAACAATTTAACAAACATTTTTTTTAAAAACCCAAACTTTATTCTACTGTAGCAATTATATGAAGATTGGTCTTGTCATTAAAACATTAGATTGGGACTCAGGAGATTGGGATTTGAGTCGTGGCTCTGCTACAGACTCCCCCATGTGTCCACAGGCAAGTCAGTCTCTCTGCCTCAGTACCCCATCTGTGAAATGGAGTGAGTAACACTTCACTGCCTGATGGGGGTGCTGTGAAAGTCGAATACGACAGTGATGGTGGGGCGGTGTATAAGTGCCTTGTAGATTATAAGGCAAGAAGGGATCTTTATGACCATCTACTCTGACTCCTTGCAGAACACATGCCAAAGAACCTCACCCAATAGATGCAGACGATTGGAATCATTTCTCAAAGGTGGTGGTATATTCTCCATCACTGAGAATTTTTAAATCAAGATTGGATGTTTTTCCAAAAGATCTGCTTTAGGAATTTTTTTGGGGAAGTTCTATGGCCAGTGTGATACAGGAGGTCGGACTAGCTGATCACAATGATCCCTGCTGGCCTCGGAATCTGCGAACGGTAACTTGACTTTTTCTTGTTTTGTTTCCAAACTGTTTTCCAATAGCATCCTGGTCAACCCATCTGCGCAGATAAAACTCCATCGAAACACAATGGGCTTTTTTATTGCCAAGTCCAGGGTGCAAGTCAAAAGGTAACTTTCCATTGTATTCTACAGTAAAAAAAAGTTCTAGAGAAGTAGAGCTTTCAGGAGTGAACAAATGCCTTCGGACCTATTCCTCCACTCCGCTAAATTTAATCCAATTTCTCCTGATTTGCTTTTGTCATCCAGGGCTCATTTTTACTGTAAAGCCTGCCATAGTGATATCGATAAACCGGAGCTGATTAAAAAATGTCACTGTAGAAGCAAATCTCGGACAAAAGCCTTTACAGGTAATATTCTGTTCAGACTGGGTTTCAGTTAGAATAAAGAGGAGGATGGTTCAATAACCTAAGAATCAGGTATGAATTACCCAGCTACCCTCTATTTAGGGGTTCTCAAACTGGGGGTCAGGACCCCTCAGGGGGTCACCAGGTTATTATAGGGGGGTCATGAGCAATGTGTGCAGCTGACAGCCTGAGCCCTTCAGACCTGGGTGGCCAAAGAGCCACTGGATGCATGCCCAGCTCTGAAAGCAGCGCTGCCCCCACCAGCAACACAGAAGTAAGAGTGGCATGGTATGGGGGGACGGGTCCTCACTTTTTGTGGTGGGGGGGGCGGTCTTCACAGCCTGAAATATTTTCAAAGGGGGTCCCAGCAAAAGAGTTTGAGAATCCCTGCGCTATTTCCTGCGCTTCTGAAAACATAGGTTTGAACATAATCCTTTTGCCTTCTGAAAGATTGAAACTGAATGGCATACAAGTTATTGAGTTACAGATCTTTCAGACGAGTTCTCAAAAGACCCATCTACTCTAATTGGACTTTAAAGGTTCCTGTTTCATTTTTTGTCAGAGCCACATCTCCTTGGCCAGAATTTCCCCTACACTCATTGTCATGCTTTGCATGGGATGCTGCTCTTTAATCTGGGAGCTCGAGTCTGAGGTGATTGCATCTCACTGGTTCTGTATGCATATAGTTTGTGAGGTGCTTTGGAGTGAAAGACGCTACAGGATAAAACCAGAGGGTCCCACTCAGTTTGTACTCAATTCCTGCTCAGGCAAAACTCTCATTCAAGTCAGTGGGAATTAACCTAAGTTCAGGTTGAGTATGACAATGAGTAAGGGTGTCAGAATATGGCCCTATATTAGATATTATTATCATCATCAGAATATGAAATACAAAAGATGAGGGCCACAAAGACGGATTTGAGGTTGAGCAAAGATGTATTACAAGGTTTAAGGACTTTATATGAAAGATCGGGAAAGAATAGATTGCATGGGAAAAACTCCTGTTCATGATAATGTCAATGCAACAGTGGAATGGCTCAATTCCCATCCCACCCCAAATTCCATGGGACTGGTAATGGGACATTCAGCCTTTTGGTACTAAGCCTTTCGGTACTAAGGATCTTAGTTCATTCCTTAGTGGATACATGTCCATGCCAAAATGCACATCATTTTGCTCATTACTAATTAACATCCTTCTTGCTTCATTGATTCATGGAATTTAAGGCTAGAAAGTACCATTACATCATCTAATCTGACCTTCTATATATCACAGGCACTCAGTGTATCACTGTACATCACAAAATGCACTCACTTATCTCTATATTGAACTCCAATAACTTGTGTTTTCCTAAAGCACAACTTGCGTTATACCAGTGTGACCTCAAAGACCTGGGAGCTGTGATACCCCCCTATCCCCAAAAAGGTGTTCTCCTCTGAATAATGTTGAGGTCTGTTGTGGGGGTCGTCTGGGGCAGCACGCACGGCAGCTACAAATACTGGCTGAAATTTTCAAAGCAGTCTAAATCCTCTAGTTTCAGTGAAGAATGTGTATGTAAATCTCTTAGACTGTTTTGAAATTTTCAGCCACCGCGTCTGTTCCCTGGATATAGGACTTTGCCGTACAGAGCTGTCGGTCAGGTATCTTACATCAGCACTCAGCAAATTCACACTCACAAAAGATACATATTAAATTAAATCAACTTTCAGCAGTAGATGGCAGCCAAGCCCCATTATTAAATATCTGGCTGAAGTGCACAGGGCTGAGACAGAGAAAAAACTCATTCATAGAGAGTGCTCAGCAAAACAGACCATATGAAAAAACACAAGGATGCTGACACCTGGAGGATTCCATAAAGGAATGTCATTTACAAAGAGAAATTGTAGCCCATTTTAAGTCCCATATACTTATTAAAATAGATGCAACTACCCCCAAAGCCAGCTGCCTCGCAGAACAGAGGCTTCTGTGTAATACAAAGGCATCTCAAAAAGAGTCATCAGTAAAGAGGGAGAGACACTGATGCTGTCAGAGCTCTCACACCTGGTAGGTTTTCCTTTTCTTTTCTGTACAATTTTACATGGTTGGATGAAAGGACAAGGTCGGATTTTAATATAAATGTAGCTTATTAAGAAACCATTGTTTACAAAGCTACAGTTTTGCACTAGATACACTGCAAGGAAACAGTTGCTTCAGAGGAATCAGAAGTATTGCCAGAGATAAGAACTTGCCATCAGTTCCCCTTGGCTTTTGGATGTATTAGAACAAAACGCTGCATAAAAATAAGTGCTTTGGCTTGTGATGGAAAAAGTAATGTAGCTTAATCAGTGAGTTAAAGAATCATGAGCCAGATGCCCCGCTGGTGTAAATTAGCCTCTCTCCATTCTCTTCAATGGAATCTACAAACTAATGCAGGAGCCTAAGAGAATTGAACTTCAGTTAAAGCAGCCAAGAGTTTTCCCACTGTGTATGACATATAGTGTCAGCATTTAATTGGAGTACACATGGCTGTGAAAGGAAAGGGCAATGTGTTAGAATCAGAGACAAGGGCTATTCCTGCCTTATCCCCCAAATACCTAAATCTTGCCAATAATTATTGGTAAAACATAACCTTCTGCCATCTGGGGTTGCCATGGTATGTTTAAGATGAAGCCAGCCTGAAGCGATTTCTCAGATGTCTGTTTGTCCTGAAGTTGTTAGGCTGTTTTTACATTTATCTACCATATCTGTCTGGCTTACCATACTTTTATGAAGCCTGATCTCATGTAAAGACTGACAGCTGCACGCTGTGTCTTCAGAGAGCTGTTTTCTTTCCCACCCACCTCCTTTAAAACAAATCCCCAGATAAGGAAACATCAGTCACTTGGATACACTGAGACAGGGCACTGTAAGTAAATAGAGGAGGGTAGAATTGCAGGTAGAGCTATCTTATTACCAGAAATAAATGCACCTGCTTCTGACATATGTGTGTGGTGCAATTACTGCTTACTAAAATTGACAAACAGCCGATGCAAAAAGATGTCCATTTTCTGCCAGGAGTATGTATCGACTCATGAGATGTTTCAGCTGGATTAGAACAAATTGGAAGGAGTTATAACATCAGAAGGAAACAAAGGGCGTGTGAGAGGTCTCACCTGTCAGACTGTGTGAGGAAGAGATATGTGGATCTGAAAGCCTCTCCAGTCAAAATTCCACCCACGTACGCACATTGGACTTGTTTGGACCCATGTAACGTGGAGATCTTTGCTGAGCCTCCAGTCAGGCTCCGACAGTGATAGGAAAAGGCAGGCCACAAGACTGACAAAGACTGACAAAGAGCAGGAGAAGCTGAGAAGCAGTGGGCCAAATCCTGAGACCTTTGCACAGTTGTTACTTAGCAGGAAGGACCTCAGGGTCTAGCCCAGAGAGGATTAGATGGAATGTCAGTTTCTTCAGAGAAATGATACTCCGTGGTTAGGGCATTTGTCTGTGACTTTAGAGGTCTACGTTCATTTCCCTGATCAGCTGCAGCCTCCATGTATGTGACATTGGGCAATACAATTGAGCTCTCTGTGCCTCACTTCTCCATCTGTAAAATGGAGATAATAGCACTGCCTTGCTTCACAAGGGTGCTGGGAGTATAAAAACATTCACGATTGAGATGCTCAGACAAGTGCATCAGTAATGGGGCAAACTACCTAAAACAGATTCACCTTTCCCTCTGTGACTTTTATTTTTAATCAGATGGAGGAGATTGTCTAGAACTCTTTCTCTAATCTAAGCCTAACTCACACGTAAAGAGAATCCCCCACTCTCATCCCGCAAATAGCAATTGAACACTAAGGCATAACAGGCTGTGCAAGTGTGTGTTATACCATCAGACCTAAGGGCTTGTTTACATGGGAACAGTAAGAATATGTCTACACTGAGATTATACTGGCATAATTTAAGATTTTTCTGTTGGTGCAAGAACACCACCTCCCCCAAATTAATTTAGCTGTGTTGAGGGAAGTCCTCTTTCATGGACATAACTGTGTTTACATTGGGATATAGTTACGTTGGTATAGCTATGTCAGTCAGGGATATAACTTTTTAGTGTATGCCAGGTCTCAAGAAAATTAACCCATTCCAATGTTTTAAATGAATTAGCTGAACTGCATTAAATCCATGTGGACATAATTATAAAGTGGCTTTCATTTGGTTTATTTTATTTCCCTTTGGAAGTGAATTAAACTAAACTGATCAGGCTATTTCTGCGCAGCTCCATAGTGTGGACAACAGTGTGAGCCGTATTCTAACAGCCCCAGGTGGATGCTCTTGGGGTGAACTATTTTATAGTGCATATGTAAAGTATGTAGCTGATAGCCTTATACATGGTTAATACCACATAGCTATGAGTTAACACAGTCCTCTTTCAAATAGGCCTGTGTTACCAAGAAGTAGGTACCTTTTGATTCACACCACCAGCATCAACATGAAGCAGTTAGCGTGCAACACACTGATGCATTCTGCAGTTCATACTCCCATAGTTCACACTGAGTCACAGTACAGACAAGCCCTGAGTTAAGGCTACTTTAATTCTGAATAAACATGTCCACACAGGTTTTAACAAATCCACACCTTTGTTAATTTGGATTAATTTTCCCGAGTGTCCTCATGCAGACAAGCCTTTAGGAGTATGGTAAAGGTATTCATCTTTCACCGAATAGGACAAGTACCAAAGACACTGGAAAAGTCTGATTAGGCCAGTGCAGTTTGCATTGCCAAAGGATACATGACAGGGTCATCTGTTTTGGGGGGCGAAACTTGGCAGTTTTGTGTGAGTTTTACTTTTAGCTTTTCAGTTTGCATCCCCTAAAAACTACAAACTGAAAGGTTTATTTGAACAACCCTTTGGAACGAAGCCATGAGTCTTATATCTATGGAGTATTAGCCATTTATAAGGCTATCATGTACATACTAGACATATGCATCATAATATAATACTGTGCTTTATTAGTTGTGTAGTTGTTTGGCTAAGCAATTACCCAAAGCCCCATTCCTGAGCATTTTTTAAGCCCCTGCAGATGTCTCAAATGGTGCTGTGGCCACTTGCAATCAGCATATAAATACAATCAAGGGATATATAAAGAGAGGCAAATTCCTTTTCATTGCCTTTGTTTCAGACAAGCTGAGGCATCCCCGAGAATTAATGTATATTCCAGACCAAGAACCAGTAAATTCCAGGTCTCTTGGGGTTCTTCCTGCTTCGGTTTATGCTGCCAGGTAAGAAATTCAGAGCTTTTCCTGGTCTTGGTCTTGTGGCGGTGAGCATTTGGTGAGAGAGATGAGAATGTCCAGGCATTTCGTTCTAAAATGGAATTATAAACCCTTTGCACCTGCTTCTAGTGGCATTGCTACTGGTTTTGATTGCAGTGGATGGTTTACGGCTTCTCCCTTCCTTGATTAATTGAATGGCCTTGTAAAAGCCCAACTCAACCCTGCACACCCCGTTTCTCACACCTCAGCTTCTCGGGTCTTCACTGACCGCTCAGTCGGTCCAGATAGGTTGATCTGACGGTGGCGACTTTGCCGCAGTCAGTGTAGAGAAACCCTATTGACCTTCAGTGGGACTGCTCATGGTGTAAGGTACTTAGCATAAGTAAGGGGATCACTGTCTGATTCTTAGCTGGCAGCAGTAGTAGGCTGTTCTACTGTGATGAGTCATGCTCTATATGGGGATGAAGCACATATTGGCCAGAGTTGTTATACAAGGACTTATGGGGAGTACACAAGATCCTGGCCGGGGAGGGACCCAACCAATGTTTGTCACCTTCCTTCTACAAAGGCTTGAGATCAAAGTCCATTAGCATCTCATGAACACCAGAAACCTAGAGAAAACAAATCTTAATAAATAAATAAATACCCCCCCCACCCCACAATCCTTTTCTCTATTTTGACAACAAAGGCAAGTAATGGCATGGCAAAAACTCCAGGATCTCCTCTAGGTAACTCTGCAGCTGTCCCCAGCACTTACGCAGTATCGGAACAATAAAACATTGTTCATTGCTCCTGCCCTACAACCAGTCAGGTCAGCTGTAAATATTGGAACTACATAGTAAACACATATACACGCACCGATAGATTGTGCTGACTCGTTAAATATAAGTGAAAGCACAATTAGATTTATAACACGTCTCTTTTCCCCCCACACCCCACAACATAATACACACACACACGCACACACCAAAAAACCTCACAACCTGCCGAAATATCGTTATTAAAATGTGCATGAAAAGTCAATTATGCCAGAGGGAGATATTCAAGAGAAGTGAGTTTCCATACACTGGCATTACACCTTGGGGATTATATATTTCTTATTTATTTATTTTTCCCTGAGATCTTTGCTGCCATTTAACGAAAAGGAACACAAATTTTACTAGGAGATGTTCTGTAATCCCTTGAAGATGCAGCCAAGTACGCAAATACATAATAATTCCCTTCCCCATCAAGATTCTCCCACACCATCAAATCACAAAAAAGGCAATGATGTCCCATCTAGCGAAGTCATCATTGTACCATACACTATGTTTTCTGATGTCTAGATTTAAATGTCACCAGGGATTGGGCTTCCACTGCTTCCCATGGGATGACATTTTACAATGTTACAGTTAGTAGTAGTATTTATTATCTGTATTGTAATAGCGCCAAAGCTCCTATTGAGATCAGGACCCTGTTATGCTAGGCACTGAATACACACATAGTAAGAGTCAGTCCCTTTTTAAAAGAGCTCACAGTCTAAATAGAGAAGACAGACAAAGTCTCGGACTATGCAACAAAGTTTTGCTGGCATAGCTGTGTCATCTAGGAATGTGAAAAAATCATGCCACCTAGTGAACATGGCTACGCTGGCAAAACCACTGGTGTACACGCAACTATGCCAACTGAAGAGTGCATCTGTTGTCTTAGCTTATGTCATTCTGGGAGGTGGTGTATCTATGCCGGAAGAAGAACACCTTCTGTCTGCCTATACTGCATCTCCACTAGCGGGCTCTGCTGGCATAGAGAGGTGAAATGATGTGCCCAGGTTCACACAACAGAGAGACACTCTGTTAGACAGAGTTGTCAGGAGGACAATAATTTATTCCAATAACTTTCTTCTCTTCTTTCATTCACGTCCATATTCTCAGCAGTGACAATGCAGCCAAATGAAGTCTTTGCTATCCTTCATTCGATTTCTATTGTCTAATATTCCACAAGGGTTTGACCCTGACTCCTTGGCATGCATTTGGAGATCCAGACATGCCTTTCACTAGTGGTTGCCACCACTAACTACTCTTGCTAAGTGTAGCACGCCAACTGAGGTAGAGTCCCGGCATGTGGCACTGCGGTGCACATGCAGCTATTTGGAGCCACCAGTAAGAGATGAGTGAGTTGCCAGGTGAACTGCAAGCAAACCATCCCTCATAGGTGTGACTGTTTACCACGTGGGGGCACTACCTCTTGAACTCACCCCATACAGCCGTAAAGTAACTTTCCAGGTTTCCAAATGTGGCTTTGTTCTGCACTGGAATTAAACAAAACCGACTGTCTTTGTGAAAATGGAATTGAGTGACTATGCCTGAGCTTTTTGATCCTGGACTGTCTAATGAAAGAATGACTCTCTCTCACACTCTGCAGCCCGATGGTAAGGGCCTGGACTGGGATGTAGGAGAGCCATGTTTAAGTCCCTGCTTTGCTAGATTTGGGATGACAAACTCTGCTTCAAATCCTGCACAACAGGGAAATAAATACAGGTTGTGCATGTTGCAGGCCACTGCCCTGGCCACCAAGCGGTGGAACGTGAGTCTGCCAGGCTTGAGCCCTGGACCAAAACTCGTCTTGACAGATTGAAATTTCACTGAACTAGGGACCCTTTGCACCTCAGCTGGCATTTTAAAAGGGGGATCTATGGAAATTAGGAGCCCAGCTCCCAGTGACCTTCAATGGGAGTCAGTTACTTAGCTCCCAGAGGCTCCTTTGGAATGCCAGTCCTTGTGTTCATGGACAGAAGTGCTCCAATAGTTTTCCAAACTGGCTCCGTAACATTTGGAGCATGCTATGCTGCATCAGAGTTAGAAGCCACTTCCTCTTGAACCATTGCAGTGCAAATGTGGACACAGACTGACTGCATTGGTTCACATTGTGCACCAGACGCTGTTCAGAATGTTCAAGAACCACGACTAGGAGCTACGAGGAGAACTGTGGGGTAGATGGCGAGAGGGCATTTCAATTGAAATGGTTTAGTGACAGTGCTGCTGTGCATAAGGGAATATGCAAGGGATCTTAAACCAATTCATTCTGGTTAGTGTGGATGTACTGAACTGTTCATGCTTAAACCAGTGCAGTTACAAATGTAGATAAGAACTTAGAGATCACATGAGCCCTTCCTAAGAAGGTTGGAGAGACATAGGGACTTTTAAGGCACATACTTTTAAGCTTCCCATACAAAGAGGTGCTCAGATACCACTGAAATGGGCTCCATCTAAGGAGAGAGAAAGAGAGAGAGAGAATTTTTTTTTAAAAGCCAATAAGTTTCTCGGGAATTTTCAAATCATTTTAATACTTTTTCAGAACTTTTGAAATGTCAAAATCAACAAACTTTTTCATTGCTCAAAAAATGTTGACGAGCTCCATATTTACTCAAAAAACTCCATTTTTGGTTTTTTAACAAAACATTCGGGTCTATATTTGTTGGAGGGGAGTTGTCAAAATTGAATTTTCAATGTAAAAGTTCATCAAAAACTTGAAATTCAGAAAATTTCAAGGAGGTCGAATTGAATGGAATAGGGCAGAGTTATAAGGCCTCAAATACGCACGGGGCCCAGCTCTTGCTGAAACATGCAGAGCTCTGATTAAAGATGTCTTCTCTCAAATCACACACACAAAACTCAAACACACATTTTTTCCACACACAATAGATCCCCAAGAAGTGAGTCTTTATATCCAGGAAATTAATTTAACTAGCACCATTTAAGAAAAGAAATGCTATATAGCTGGGCTACAAGTGAAAGAATAAAAACCTGTTAGGATCCTGAGACACTTATGAGTCTTTCAATCAATACACTTCCTTTACTAGACATGGTTTTTCCACATGTTCTTGCCTATAGGCATGACAAATTTAATGGTGTATTTTTTGCTGAGTTGTTGACTCTTGTTTTTCATTCCTGCTATGTTTCTAGATAGATACTAAGGAATGTTAGTGCATAAGATCCCATATTGCTGCTTGACTGTGCCGTCTCTGATTCCCATCTTGTCTCGGATGAGAGATCATTTAGCCAAACAAAGGATTAATAAAAACTGAATTAGATGAAGGGGAAAACCAGGTTGAAGAACCAAATTTTAGTTCCTCTTTAATTGAAACTTATCTAGCATCTGGATAATTGTTCATAAATACCTGCTGAGTTGCGAAGCCTGCGTTAGGGCTTGTCAGTCTTTAATAAATCTTAAAGATTTAAGATCTTATTCTTTGATGCTACCCATCACATCTCAATCCAAAGGCGAGGCAAAACAAAGCAATAATGCTAAGCACTCCAGCGTTCAGTTAATCTGGCAGAATGCATCGCGATCTTTATGAATGTGTGTGAGGGGCCGTGCAGGAGCTAGCGAAAAGGTCATCGGTATTTTTGGAGCAATAAATCACATAGGGGAAAGATTTGCATTTTGGCTGTATAACATCCAAGGCCGGACTAGAGAGAGAATACTTTGAAGTAATATTTCTCTGCTGACTTGTTTTATTAGCTTCCTTTAAACATGTTACATTATTGCTTATAGAATTTCATTTACTTGGATTGGCAGCTTGATAAATATGTCTATTGGCGATGATTTGGATTGCTCTGGGCATTAATATTATTAAAACCTGTCACATGGAAATGTCTGAAAGATGACTTACTGTAAAGATTACAGCATGAAATAAATCATACCATGGTATTTGTTACCGTTTATGGCCTCTTGGAGCCGAGTCAATCCCTTTTTATGTTGCATTATTTTTCAAGTTTTTATAGCCTTACATTATATATCGCTGTCAGAAATGAACAGATGGGGTGTCAAACACGAGCCTTCTGAATAATTCTCACCCTTGGGTTATTTGTATGAAGGACAAGTGTAAAACTGTGTTCTCAAGAAAAGGGAGAATAGATAGAGGTGGAGAAAGTGTTGTTACAATAAGCAAGATCCTTTTTGTCAGCGTGCACAGTGTGCTTTTGATCCCTACATGGCATTTGCCCTGAAGGAGTGGGGGTTCTGGGAAAGTTTAGCTGCCTGTGTTTTAGTCAGGGGAAAAACCTAACTTACAAGTTAAACAAGTTACACTTTCCCTTTGTTTTTCTGTTGATAGATATGTCAGTGGGTGTTTAAAACCATAGCCCAACCTAAGAGCATTTGGATAAAGAAGAAAAGTTCAGATGCTTCTCTGTATCTCTTTGGTCTTGGAAATGTTGGGCCTTCCAATGTCATTTAGAAATTGTTTTTCACTTCTCATCCCTCTTAAAATTCCAAAGTTAACCCTTTAGAGGGGTTTTTTGGAAAATGTTTAGTAGGCCATTTCTTATTTCATCTACATTTTCCCAAATATTGTTTTGAAAATCTGATTCTCCCCAGGAGCTTAAATGAAGAGTGTGGGGAGGATGGGGGAAAGATTGTGAAGGGGGCAGGTAGAGTCATGTGAAATGATCCATTTTTCTTGAATATTTGTGAACCTGATCTAAGGCAGGCTTTTTGTTTTGTATTCTGGAAAGTGAAGGTATTATTTTGCATTCTTCTCTTTATCCTAGAGGGGAGTCCTATGCTTCTTGATGCGTATTAGCAAAAAGTCCTTGTCTGTGTCAAGATGATAGATTAGATGAATTGATAGATAAGATCAGCTGATAAATGCACATGCAGTTCATTGTACTTGTCTGGACTGGAGAATTCAAGTGATACACATTCATCTGTACTCTCTCTCTTTCTTCCTCCACAACCCCTTGTCCCCAGAATCCTAGAAGGGAACCCAACACAACTCAACCTAATCTTCAGCAACATTATGTTAGTTCCTCTTTTCCTTCATAAATGAATTTTTTAAAACATCCTAATTTATTATTCTAACACAGCACCAGGTGGGTCTTGATCATGGAGCTCTGACGTCTTTTTCAAATTATGGATAACTCAATCAATACAGCTCAACAACCAGTGTATAATACATGATAGCCTGGAGCAAGTGGTGGTAGGGTATGAAACTTAGTGACAAAAAATGTGCAAAAAGTTCCAAAACTGTCTAGAGGTGTCTAGTTTAGTGTCCTTTCATAGATCTGATTACATGTGTTTTGGTACCAGTAAGTGAATCTCATTTACAAGTACCACATTTTTGCCTAATAGCCAATGAGAAAACTCCATTTGCATGTGGAATTTTTAAGACATGCTATAATACAAGGAGGTAAAAATCTGTCCCCATTGAAGTCAATGGATGTTTTGCCACTGACAAGCAATGGGACCATGATTCCACCACAATTTATTTCTTGACTTAAACTCAGCTGAAATCTGTATGTTGGCCTCCTTATCCTCTTGTCCCTGCTCTCCAGACAGCAGGACATGCAGAATGTCATGTACCAAGAGGTGACAGCTACATCTGTGTGGGAAATGGTTTGGGTTAACCAATACATTTTTTAAGGTAATTTAAGAACATTTTGTTTCAATCTGGACCATTAAAATTCTATAATTATTTTAAATTTCAAAAGGAAAAGTCATCATGAACTATGAAGTTGGAATTTTTGTTTGAAAAATTGTCAAAAGGGGACGTTTCAACAATATCTAAACTTTTTTTCCAAAAAAATGTCTAGTCAAGAAACGCATCGAAACAAACCATTTTCTGAAAACAGTTTCAGCTTTGATGAATCAACATATTTTGACGGGAGTTTGCCAAAATTTCCCAACCAGCTTTGGTGCCGTTTCAACCCCTGCTGTCTGCTGACTTCCTCGGTTATTCATGCATTTCACAGTCCACTACAAATCTCCCTTCCTCATCTTTAAAGATGCCTTTGGCCTTATTCCAGCCAATCTCACAGACATGATCTATCTCAGCTCCCTTTGCCATTCTCGCTCTTTATGCTATCAGCACCAGCTTTGCTCTATTTTTTTTTCTTTCAAGCTTGCCACTGTTGATGAGAGAGAGCTGAGAGCCTTCCTCTCTGCAACTTCTGCTACTCCTGCATTTTCCTCCCTTTTTTTTCAAATCTCATGTGAAAGCACCTAAACCTCTTCATTCCCTTCTCCCATACCTATTATCAAGCTTTCCAATGGGTTTTAGGCACACATTTGATATGCAAATTGAAGTTGCAGTGGCCAATGTAATGAGAGTTGTTCCCACCCATATATCGCTAGCTCCATTTCACATTGTACAATAGTATAACACTTTAAGAATTTGCATGATTGCCTGTGTGAGTTCTGAGTGCATAAGGATAAGTTTCATAATTAGCTTTCCCTGTGAACTTGTGCAAACCAGTCTATTTCTAATTTGGTCAGCTCCTGATTTTTAATGACGATGCAGAGAGTGACTGAAGTTTCTGGCAGTATGCACTTCATAATTGAATTACCTACAGTAATTCTGACAATTACACAAATGCCATAAATCACATTGTAATGATCCATTTAAAAAAAAAAAAAAAAGCAGCTATTTAATTGCTGTGTGGGGATTTGAGTTAAACAGGTATGCAGTGGATTAACAAGGAACTATGAGCTCCTTGGAGTACAAGCCAGCCACATTTTGTTAGTTGAACTGGTGCTCTAGCATGTGAGAAATACTGGTAGGAAACCTCTTTGACAGGGCCAAGTTTTGAATTCCTTAATCCGCCTGGGAGGAACTTACCCCTGTGCAAAGGACTAGCTACAAGGCCTGTGCACCACTGAAGAACTCAAAATAGGGCTTAAACAGGACTTAAATTGTGTATAGGCCTTATGTGCGGTGAATTTCACCCTTTGTGCTCAATCCTTGCCCAACAAAACTCCTCTTTGTTTCACTGAGTCCAAAGACCCATTACTCTACCATGTATGTCTACCTAAGAGAATATGGTTGTTTTGTATTGGATTCAATCCATCCCAGTGTCGAAAGCCTGCACCACAGCTACATGCCACTTGGAGAGGACTTGTGGATAAGGCAGTGGAAGGACTGCCACAAACTGTGTGACTTGGGGCAAAATGACTTGACTTTCCTGTTCCTCATCTATAAAATGGGGACAATGATTCTTTCTTTGGGTGTGTCTACACTTAAAACATTACAGTGGCACAGCTATCTCCCTCCACTGCCTACACCAACAGGAGGGGTTCTCCCATCAGCATAGGTAATCCACCTTCCCAAGAAGCAGTAGCTAGGTTGACGGAAGAATTCTGTCATTGACCTAGACTAGTGCTGTCTGTGTGGAGACTTAGGGGGACATAATTAAGCTATTTAGGAGAGTGGATTTTTCGCATCCCTGACCGAATTTAAACTGACCTAATTTTCTAGTGTAGGACAGGCCACTGTCTATCAGATGGTGAATTCTTTGGGACAGAAGCTGTCTCTTATTACATGTGTGTATAGCCCCTAGCACAATAGGGCCCTGATTTCAATTTAGTGCCTCTAAGCACTACTGCAAGAATAACCTGGGGTTCCACTTGACGCCAAATTTGAAGGCTTAAGAGGTGCAGAGCACATACGCTGAGCCTCTGCACAGGACTGTAAGGATTGTCTCTTTAATGGGAGCTAATTATGGGTAAGGACTGAATAAATACTAAGGGCCAGCTTATGGCCCAACCTGCCATAGAGGGAAATTAGATCTCCCTACACACATTCCCCTACATGGCCTCCCTGTTTCTCCACCTGTGTGCGTGGGAGAGTAGGTGCTGCATTTGCACTAACAACCTCCTCCCCAATGGCAGAGAGGCGAGGGAACAGGGTGGGTATAAAGGCTTTGTGTCCTTTTTCCTGCCACTGCTGTGAGGGGGACTAATAATGGGATAGTGGTGAAGGCCAATAGCAGATTGTTTGACCCTGGGCGCAAAGGGTGAGCAAAGAAGGAACATTTCCTCCCGGGGCTGCTCCTGGAGCAGTGCAGCTACATGCCAGCCAGGCCTCACAGGAATAGTCTAGCTTTAAGAAGGGTGGACTCAAAGCAGTCCATCTCACATGCTAGAGTATCAGTTCATCTAAAAATCACATGGTATGCTGCTGCGTTGGTAGGTCCCAGCTTCTGCTGAGTATCAGCTGTAGTGAAAAATCACTCCTTTCATCAAAGATCTTGACTAATCTAAGTTCTGGTTCCATAGATTACTTTGCTATTAATAATGTCATGATAAGTGGGGAGAAGTAGCTGATGGCACTGAATCACAAATGATCCCAAATGTTCCCAGTCACTATTCTCCTGCAAACCTTGACAGATTGGAAGTGTTTCGTACAATATCGTAACACTCAACACGTGTTTACAAGACCGTGATCTGTCCCACGATGGCTTCCAGATGTGTGAGTCTGTGCAATTTTATAATTCAAGAACAGATTCTATTGCCCTCCACTGATCCCCCCTCAGGCTGTTCAGAAACACTGCTGATAATTAAATTTACCTGCTAACTAGCCATGCAAATTCTGATAAGCAGTGAGCAAAAAAAAAAAAAAAAGAGGGAACTGTTGAGAAACTCTCAGAAAATGACAAGGTTGTCATCAGAAATTATTCGTCATAATGACCTCATTTGTTTTCCCCTCTTTGCCAAGTTCAGCACTTTCCTTCCTACACACTGAATGCTTTGAGGCTTTAATCAAATAATTAGGGGCCAAATTCTACCACCCGTGCTCAAGCTGAATAGTGCCTTACTTCCTGATCAGCCTGACTGTAGTCAAGAAAAGCCACCACTGAAAGTGTGAATAGCAGAATCAGGCCCTCCTGTTTGAAAGTTAGCATCCACCCCATTCTGATTGACCATGGACTTGAATCCAAAACTTTGCACGGTAAATATCGTGCTCATTTTCCATCAGTACAGCTGTGTGTAAAGTTCTCTCATAGTGTAAAACCAGCCAAATATGGGCTTTTCACCAACTTCCACCAGAAGGCAAACCAAATCACGTCTTCACCAGCACACCTTCGGAAGTTTGTGCTGTGAGTGAAAGGAATTTTGCCCCCACCTCAATGAAAATGGTTAAATTTCACCAGTGGTGCAATGACATGAAATAAGTTGGAACACAGGGTGGTGGGAGGGAGGCAAGGAACCAGCAGCAGGAGAGTTAAAGGTGACAGTAGTTTTGACACAGTGTTGCATCAGGACAATACCCCTTCATCATGAAGTTCTGGCAACCGCTGGTGATGTCACAGCTGGTGAATTGATTGTGTAAGGGGGGCTCCCAGACTAACCTAGTTAGGGGCCCCCCAAAGTCCTAAAGCTGATGCTACTCCGAGTCAGTGGTTTGCAACTTTAAACCATCTCTCAGTTGCAATATATTCTATACAGGTGCAGGAGGGGCTGCATTTTTAATGGTCTTAAGTAACCCTTGGGAATTTCAGCGGAGATCTCACAATGGACACCCACGCATAAAGAGCTACTGTTTTCTGTTCAAACAATTTATGGACACACGAATTCAATCTGCCCCGAGGCGCCTGGCTTTCTTGTGAGAATCGTGTGTTACTAAACGCGTCAGGACTGGAGTTATGGCTCCTGGCTTTTATCTGTGTGCTGCACAATGCGTCCTTTTACAGTAAAGTGTTAGCAACCTTTCCGAGGAAACTAATTAGCGTGGAGAGCAGAGAAGGGACATATAGATCAGATGACAGGCTTACTAAAGAAGGTCAAACAGCTTCACAGTCTTTAGCGGTGGAAACGACTCATTAGAGCACCTCCTAGCCCGTGTCTTCAACAGTGCAGCGGTGTTACCTGTTGTACACTTGTTGTGGCACTCACGTTTTTGTGGAGTTGCCAATTCATGATTTTATCTCAAATCTTGTGACATTTGGTGTTTTCCTTTAAGCCCTAGCTCCTGCAGCCATGTTATTACAGAAGGCGCTGGCTTCCATTTCAAACAAAAGTTTCTAGCCCTTGTGCTTGCAAAGTACTTTTTTATTATAGCTGAACACAAAGAGGCTGGCACAGTGCTGGTGCTGTCTAAGTGTGGCTTAGCTGATCATGTATTAGAGGAATTCTTTGGGTCAGTGGATAGAATTAAAGTATTTTTTTTTTCTAAACACTTATTTTTTAGATTGGTTTTTACTTGTGGCCAGATGTGTTTGTTAACTGTTTGTTGGAATCCTATAAATAATGACACTTTGCAATTAGGCACAGCTCCTCTGCATACATTAATTAATTAAGACTCACAGCTCCATGAGAGGTAGGTAAAACACTTTGATCCATTATGACTGAAGCGATATAAATTAAGTGGTGACAATGAATAAGGAGTGTTCTCACAAGCAGCCATGGCCACTCAAGAAAGATTTTGTAGCAACCTGCACAGGCGATTTTTGCTTTGTGTGTGAAGCCCCACTCCCCCTTAAAAGATAAGAGTAACATATGTGCTGAGCAACGTCTGGGAGTGATTAAAAAAACAATAAAGAGGATTCCCAAATGGGATGTGAACTGAATAGTCAGCAGTCCATGCACTAAACAGTTCAGGAGGCCTCAGCATGCAGAAGACAATGGAATGATGTCAGGGCCAGTTGTGCTGGTGGGATGCGGACTTTCCATGCTCCAGCTGTTGAATCAACCTGCCTGCTTCATTCAGGTACCCAGACATTTCTTCCTCCTGAAATCTTCTGCAATAGCAGCTCAGGGATTTACAGTGTGTGTCGGTCATTCAGGCATAATCAAGAAATTCTTCCATCCGCTGCTAATGGTAGGATGCTTTGCACTCAGTCTTCTGTCCTTTACCTCTCCCATTCCAACCCTGGGAGGCAGAAGGCAGCTTTGTGTGCCAAGGATTTGCAAAGGTTCTCGGCTTGCAGAAGCTAAGAGAATTCAAGTACGCAAAGACCTCAGCAAACACCAAAACGTCTGACACAAGACTCACTTCAACTGAAATATCCAAGGTCAGAATGCTGGAGACTGGGGATTCCAAAAAAAAAAAGATTTCAGAGCTTCGCAAAGACGTTGTGAAGGATTTAAAGATAGCTTATCAGCAGGAAGCTGTTGGCAACTGAAGATACGATAAAAGGCCTCCCATCCCTGTCCTGTAATGCTAAACACAGCTGTTAATCACTTCTACTAGTTCTCGTGTGAAGTTTGAAACCTTATGGTTCCATTTATCAGTTTTCTAGTGCACCTCAGAGCTGAGGTACCAACCCGATATTCACTGAGACGTGACTGCTGGGCTTCTGTTACAATTCTGACTGTGTGAGTTTATATCCAAAAAGAACAAATTTCACCATCATGCCCTAGTTATCTATCTATCTACCTGTCATTTCAACTCTGGTGCACCTGTGACGGCTGCCATCCTGGTTGACACAGGGGATTGAACTGGGGATCTCTGGAGCTAAAAGCAGAAGTCTTTCTACAGCTTGGTTAAGCAGTGTCAGGTGAGGCTATGTTCAGCACTTAGAACTGTGGCTGGATTTTCAAAGAGCTCAGCTCTCATTCAGGCATCAAATGAGGCCCAGCTTTTCCAAAGCACTCAGCATACAGCAGCTCCCATTCCGACACCTAAAGCCAGATTTTCAGGAAAGCTCAGCCCCCAGCATGCTCAGCTCTTTTGAAAAATTTGGCCCCAAGAGTAAGTGATAAGCTCTCAAAAAGTTGGCCCTGAACTCTTTCGATAATCTGGCTCTAAGCGTCTGTATGCCAGTAAGGCTTTTTTCCCCACTTTCAAATTCCTAAGATCTCTGTGTAGGGTGATTTATTCCTCTCCCAAGGACAGCAGATTTCTGCAAGGATCATGTCATTTGCAGAGCATATGGCAGAAGGGAACCTTCGTTAAAGAATGGTGAGCTGAATCACAATCCCTTTGGTTTTGGCAAGGACATCAGGTGGATGCCTTTATGATGAAGTGAGGTTCCTGCATTTTTTTCTTGTCTTTCATCTCAGGGTTCCAACAGGTGTTTCCTCTAAGGCATATATGTTTCCTATAATATTAGAATGAAGGGAGATGTCACCCATGACAGCTTGTGTTTATAGATGATGGTTTTATTATGATAGAAAATGAGTGCACTGATTGATTGATAGAGCTGAGTAGAGTAAAAAGGACTTATGAGAAGACTGTCTCCAACTTGCTAAAATACCATTTAATCACTGGCTGGGACATTCATTATCTGGGCAGCAGGGAGAAGGAGGCCTTGAGTACTAGGGAGGACCAGTGTGGCTAATGGATACAACTATCTCTATTTGGCATTGGACTGTACAGATATCCTGGCAGGAGTTAAAGGGACACTGGTTAATTTATTCCCCCAGATATATCAATTACTATAGACAGTCCTGTTTAACAAGCAAGTTTAGACTTTCTCCCTGTCTCATAACACTAGAACAAAGGGAGAGTCAATAAAATTGGACTGTGGAAAACTCAAAACTGATAAAAGGAATTTTTTTTCATGCAACCTATAATAGACAGTGGAACTCACTGCCACAGGATGTCATTAAGGCCAATAATTAAGCAAGACTCAAAGAGGGAATAGATAGTTAAATAGATAGCAATAATATCTAGAGTTGTAAAGGTAATACTAATTAATTTTGGAAGAGATAGTTCAGTGTTTAAGTCAATCTCTGAAGTGAGACCATTATGGAGGGCAGATTATCCCATATCTGCCACTGGGGATGGATTCTTGCATCTTCGTCTGGAACATCTGGTGCTACTGGAGATGGGACACTGGACTAGAAGGACCTTGGGTCTGCTCCACCTGGCAATCCCTACGTTCCGTACACTGTGCTAGCTAAGAGGGAAGAGGGTTAGGAAGGCATTGCGGTTCTGCAATGGAGCCAGCTCTCCGACTTCTGATTAAAATTAAACCCAGCACATGTTCTAATGTCTTGAGCATGTCGCAGAGAAGGCTTGAGGGCTGCTTGGCAAGCTGTAGTCATTACAGCTTTGCTCAGTGCCATTAATAGACCCTCTGTGTCTTTTATATTTTGTGTTGGTCTCGTGATGGGTGAATGTTTATAAAACCTGGAAACATGTTAATTTAAAAAGAACAAGGCAATCCATTCTAATGAGGACTGCCTTGGGCTTCATATTACTTCCTTAAACTAAGATTGGTGAGCTAGCAGAAACCACATGGAACTTTCGGCCTGGTCTTTGATGAGGTCTCTTGTGGAAATAAACTGACTCAGAAAGGCCCGGCAAGCCTCATAAAAGAATGTCACCCTTTCCCACCACACCTCCCTCCTGCCCCTTGCAACACCCTCCCATTCCGTTAACTTCGCCTTGCTAATTCTGTTTATGCCAGGTGAGAGATTACTGAGGCTTGGTCTACACTAGCAATTTATGTCGGTATAACTCACGCTCCATGCAACATTAACAAGGCAAATCATCTAAATAGCCTCCTCTTGTGTTCTCTGAATTGCTGTACCACCACTGCAACCACCTACCAGCAGGGACAAGACAGGACTCTTGCGTGGAGTGTACAGCTCCATACAACTGATCCTCCTTGTGGCTGTGGGACAGGCTAGCCAGGAGTCAAACAATGATGGTTTCTTGCCAACAGGTACAAAGACCATTTCAGTGTGAATAAACTGCCGCCATTGCAATGGGGCTGTGATGTCGCTGATCAATTGCTTTGTCTATTTAGGACTGCAGCTGTGACGACAGAAGAGCATAGCAATGACTTGCTGGATTCAACAGGAATGTTCCACTGGTGTGAGGCGGTCCCGTTAGAACAGGCTGTCCTGGTAGGTGTGGTGTAATGAGCTATGCTGTATGTAACTGTTATGACAGCTTCTGGGGAATGCTTTTTCAATATCTAAGGGCTCTGCTGTCTGCAGAGGTTGGCACCCACTGTGCACTCAGAACCGAAGACACATTCACACCAGCACTCTTCACTCACTTAGGGAAGCCTTATTTGGGTTCTCGTTCTCTGAGGGATAAACTGTGCTCTGTAGATACTGATCTATGCTGGGGTCAGTTTGTAAGCTACAGGACCCTGAGGGAAGCTCAGAAAGGAGTGGAGCCTCAGGGACACATATGGGCTCCTGAAGCAGCCAAGGGATGGGTGTGTCTACAGGCTGCACCATTTTGAGGATGGTTCCATCCACTCCCTCTGGTGTTATTATAATTAGTATGACAGTAACATCTGGACGCCCCAGCCAAGCTGAGGATCCCGTCATGCTAGGCACTGTACATGCACACATTGGAGCCAGTACCTGTCTCCAAGAACGTATACTCTGAATGGAGAAGACAGGCACAGAAGCATTATCCCCTTTTACAGCTGAGAATGTGAGGCTCAGAGAGGGTAAGTGGCTTGCCCAATGTCACGCAGGGCGTCTGTGGCTAAGCTGAGCGTTGAACCTCAGCCTTTCCAGGGCTAGACGGTATCCTGGGGCGCACAGAGAAGGGGCTCTCTGTGATATAGCTCTAATATAACAAGCAGGGCTGGCTCTAGACCAAATAGCACGCCAGGCGAGGAGCGTCTTTGGCGCTTCCCTTGCATTTGTTAAACTTTCGAATACCTTCTTTTTTATTGCATTTGTAGCCCGTTTCATGATGCATGATTTATCCCTGCCACATAAGGCAATAACTTTGCACGCTAGGATCAGTAAATCTGTATTTATTCATGCCATATATCAGCAAATAAAAAAATAGTTTCCTCTCAGCTTATAGAAACGTTTTAATTTTAAGAATAACTAAAAAGTACTAACATCAAGAAATTGACCTGTGCATCAACCTTGGGTGGACCAGTATTAAATAGCGTTACAGCAGGTGACAGCCTCAGAATGTTAACCCTAGTCCTTTAGCTCAAAAAGGTCGCTTTTCTCGCCTTTGAACCTCATGAACTGAAGCATGGAGTCAGAGAGATCCAAAGACTGGCCAATGGAATTTTCAAGCGATAAAATAGCAAGCGATGTCAGTCTCTCTTCCCCTTTCGCCACTAACACCAAAAACAGCACTGCCAGCCCAGCATGCCCCAAGCCCAGCACCCCAGGTCGCCTGCCCCTAAATCCAGCCCAGCCAACAAGACCTTTCTTCTGCAGTCAGGACTGGGGGTCACCTCGCTGCCTAGAGACTCCTGGCAGGTAGGGAAAGGAGAAAGTGATTTTCAAATATTTTGTTTTTAAAATGACTTAATTGCAAATTTCAAGACTTCCCGTGTTCTGATTTTACCAGTGTGGAAATCTTTAAACCTTTTTTTTTTTAGTTAATGTATTTACTGTAAGTGTTAATCTTTTAAAAGAACAAAATTCCATTTAGAAATGGCAGGCGGTGCTCTGAGCTGCCAGGATGCTGAGAGGAGGCAACCAAAATCTTGCAATGCGGTGATCAGAGATTTAATCAGAAACACAGAATGTTCAAGCTGTTCCACCAGCTGGGGGACTTGCCGCAGGTTGGAATTCATGCTGGTTGAAATGCAGCATCTTCCTCCTAAGCATGTAAAAGGATCCTAAAACCCATCAACCTCCAAAATAGAAAGGGGGTAAATATCCGAAAGGGCTGGAGGCCTCGATCAGATAACCCAAGGGTAGCATTTTCCAAAGCGCCTAAGTCACATTTTCAAACCCTTGGAGCTGGGGGTTCCCAGCTCGAGGAATCACACCCGTGGGAGCTCTGATTAAGCTAGTGTGCTGAAAATAGACTGTTGCTGTAGCAGAGCAAGGGGCCTGGAACGCTAGCCACCCCAGGTACGTACCTAGCATCTCAGTCAGATATGTACAGGGTGGCGAGCGAGCCCCTCCTGTTTCTCATGCTACACTCTATTTTCAGAGCTAGCACAGGGATGATTCTTCAAGCTGGGGATGACACCGCAAGCTGTAGACGTTACGTTTCCCGCCAGTCCCTGTTGCTCACTTATCATACCAACCTTGTGCCTGTTGTTCTAGCAATTGCATGTTTCCTTCCGCAGATTCCAGCAGTAACAGCTTTTACAATTGTTCCTATTTGAATTGTTTAGCTCCATTCAGCAAACTAATCATTAGACTTAAGGCGTGCTGCATTAAATACAGCCGAAAGTTTCATTATTCAATATAAACTAATCCAATTAGTGAGAGACAATCATTTAATTTACTTATGATTGTAATCTCTCATCAGGAAAGTTCCTCTGACACACTGCTTTTGTTTTTCTGAAAGAAAAGCCTTTGGGGGATGAATGTTGTGAGGACTTACTAATTTGACACCTCTTGACTGGCTAAAGTGTGCATGGACATATATCACATACATTGACAGCTCTTGACGGCTTAATGTGGACACAGACCATGTACCAAGCAAGTAACATCTCATTACTGGGCATCTTGTCATGCAGAGAGGATGAGGCAAACCATGGTCTAGCGTGTCACAAGGAAACGTGACATCACATGACCAGAAATGCAACACCAAAATATACATCAGGTCAAAAAATAGGGGAACAAATTCCGTAACATGATTGCACTGCCTCTCCCCTGGTCTCAGTGGTTTAAATGAGATGGCATGCTTCTTGAAACAATGACTAGCCATGTCTTTCTCTGCGTTTGTACCTTGGCTAGCACAATGGGGCCCCAACACTGAAAATAATAATAAATACATAACTGAATAAATACGATTCTATGGAAATAACAAATAGGCCAAAGTTGTTATTAATTATATTTACTGCAGTAGTGCCTAAAGGCCAAGCAAGAGTGGAGTCTCATGCCAGGCATTGCACAAACGCAGGGTAGCAGACATAGCGTGGAGAACAATGTGATGGCAGCTGGTGTCATGTTAATTCTATCATTTAATGTATGTATTTATTTGTTTATTTGAGGGGTGGGTTGGTTAGAAGAAGATCAGATAAATGGACAGAAACGGATGGAGCAGAGACATTGAAGGGAAGGAGAGTGAGGGGGACACAACAGAGGAGAAAAAGGAAGAGACGTTGAAAGCTTCCTAGAATTTGCTGCTCATATGTACTAAGTGGAGCACACTTCACAAAAGAGGAGGGGACGGGATTTTGACCACAGTTTCAAGGTGAACTTCCAACCCTTAGTGAATGAGCCCTTGTATCTTGAATGTCCATGCACAGCTAACTGGCCCTTCCTTTTTAAGGGCTCGCCTGAAAGGCTGATCAGCACAACATTGCCTGGTGTTTATTTTGCTGTCTCAGAAGACTGTATGACTCAGCAGGCCCTGCTGGGATTTGAACGTGTAGCTCCCCTTACCCTTCTAAGCTGTCTTCTCTGCCATGTAGTATTCCTGCCTTTGAAACTTCAGGGGTGTGAGTTTGGACCCAAAGGTCTTATGAGGAATTGTTTCATTTCATACAAAGTCTGGTTCTATCCCAGGGATGTTATCCAACAAGGAAATGGTCCAAGTCTTCCTAAAATTGAAGAAAAATGTAAAAAACTAGCAACTTGGGATCTGTTCTATTTTAATTTAGAAGCGCAAGGGACAAACTACTTCACTTTTGCATGGTCATATCGTGGTATGTATCTTTGGAGATGCTAACTCGACATTGATTGGACTGCGGAACTTTGTAATGCCTTTACGAGCCAGTAACTTCACCTACCAGGAGCTGAAAGACATTGTCTTTGTTGGGTCTCTGGAATATATGAAAAGAGAATGGAAATTTATCCAGAATTTCCCAAAGCTGCTGTTATTCCCGGTAAGAATTTCTCTATTCAATCTCTCTCTCTCTGTCACACACACACCATTTTTAACCTTCACTGGTGAGAGGAAATTTGAAGAAGTTCCTGAAATTTGTTCGCTTATCTGAACCAAACCTAGGACTCTTTCATGTTCACCCTGCTCTGATTCGGAAACTCAGATTATCTGTCCATTTTTGACAGGGCAGTGCTCTCGCGTGTGGAGACCTGAAAGCAGTTAACATAAGGTGCTGCACCATGTGTACCATCCTGTCTTCTAACCTGAGGGCTTCCACCAATCCAACGCTGGTGGACACAGAAAGCATTTTAGCCACTCTTAACATCCGGTCCATGCAGTTTAAGTGCAGCTCAACCTCGAGAGGTAAGAACATCTCAGTTATGTAGATGAGCACCTTGATGTGATGAAGCAGGGGAAAACAAAATAATCTGTCTCTTCTCTCAAGCAGCAGCTTTGGAAGAGGACAAATCGGAACTAATCTTTCATTGAGAGCAGTCAAGACTTTGCACTAGTACCATCCATAATGGTTATATGCACTCTGGTGGGCAATTCTGCGGTTTTTCAAGGTCCCACCGATGACGGATTGTAGGCTGAGACTAAAACTCTTGCCACAACCCCTGTCTTGCTTTGTCCAACATGAAGAAGCAAAAATGCAGCCATTGCCCTCTGTCTGCCTTAATACTGGTGTCAGATTTGGTAGGAATCACGGGATGCAACGTGGCAGTTCCCACTATCTTGCATCTTTGAGGTGAGGGACACCGAGGAAGAGCCACTCCTTGGCAAGGGTCAGGGAGAATCAGGAAGCAGGCGACTGTCACCAATGGGCAGTGTGTTTGGGGAAATATCCACTACCACTGCTGCTAACAACCACGGGGGCACAGATGTCCCACAGTCCATCATTTGGTTTTTAGGAAACTCCTGGCATAAAATAATGGTAAAGAAAAATAAAAAACAGAGAAATCTTAAGTAATGGGTGACTCAGAGAGTGGGGAGAAGGAAACTTTTCTGCTTTCAGAAGCAGGTGTTTAATCGAAAGGAAAACCAGTGGGTCTATGGGACCTATTCTTCAAGTGGTCAGAGAGCCACCAAGTCAAATTGAAAAATGTTACGAGGAATCATCTGTGTCCTCTCTTTCTCCACCACCTCTTTAGACCTCTGGACATTGCCCCCTCATTTATCACTGCTCTGGTCATTGGCCTATCCCTCCCAAAGATAAATACATCAATGACTCTTGCAGTTCTGAACAATACTTTGGGTTTCCACCTTCTGACCATGAGGACAGAAGGGTGCATCCTATGCTTACTTCTGAAGCTTCAATAGTTCTACTTTCCCATGTGAATGGAGCTAATGGGCAGTGGCAGATGCATTGCACACTCCCTAACCTTCAACACAGGTAAGAGATTTGTATGTTTCCCCGTGTGGGTGGGTGCTGCTGTTTTCAGCTAAACGGCAATTGTAGTACAGAACTGCCATGGAAGCAAAACTACTCCAGTCCAGCAGAATATTTATTGCATCTTTCTTCCTCCTTTCATTGGGCAAAGGAGCCAAGATTTGTCCTCCTCTTGGGAAAGGAGAAGTATTAATTAACTGAAAATGGGCTGAGAAATGGATGACTCTCTTAAGTGTTTTCCCCATACTTTATTATCATTCACAAGGCTTTTAAAACAATGGCTGTGCCAAAGAAAAGATTAGAGGGAGGCAGAGACACTTTTTTAAATGATAAATTGACAAAATATGAATATAGGATTAGAAAAGAAGAAAAAGTGACTGATAAGGGATATTTAAGCAAGAGATACATGTAGCTGAAACAGATTAATTAGTTAAAAAGCAATCTGTACATAGATATAAAGTTAGATCTATAGTTACAGATCTATATATTGATCATATAGATAGATATAGATACCGTGTGTGTATTTATCTATATCACTGTATCTATAATAGATGCATATAGACACAGTACATAGATCTTTATACATATGTCTGGCAATAGATAGATAGTTAGATACTTGAATCTACAGGAGTAAAAAGACATTTCTTTCTATCAATCACTGGCTCACTTCCCTTCAGCATTTTTTGCCTACACTTGTGATTAGCAGAATACAAACCCCTTATCTGCAATAACAATAAAAGAGAAAAAAAATGGAATCAACCTATCCCATCTGGGCAATTTCCTCCAGTACATTTTTTTCCACTTCTCTTGGAAATATTTCTATAGCTTTGTCCATCGGAAGATTTCAGAGCCCTTTGCAAACTCTAATTAACCTCAACAAGCTCCCAGGCCGATGGGTATTAGCAATGTTTTACAGTTGTTTAAATGGAGGCACAAAGAAGTTATGCAACTTGGCCCAGGTCCACAAGGGAATTCATGTATTGGGGACTAAATGGAAATTAGGAGCCTGAATCACTTTGTGGATCTGGGCCCATGTCCATGGTCACACATCATGTCAGCACGAGTGTGGGAATAGATCTCAGATGCCTACTCCTGGGCTTTAACTACAAGACCATCCTTCTTCAAACCATGCCGCTGTCCAGCAGCTCTGTGAGAAGATGGACAGAGGACAAGAAGATTTGTTCCATGGAAGCTGTGCAAGTGGAATAAGATGCTTTTCATTTCCTTGCTCATTAAAATGACCAAGAGGGTCAAAAAGTCTTATATCATGGATAATGGAAAAGCTCAGTCAATGCTCAGCCCCAGAATAGGAGAGGCAGGGAATGCTGACAAGAATATAAGGAATCAGATTGCGTCTCTAAAGAGGGGGGGAAAGGCTAGTTGTTAGAGCACAGGAATGGGAGCCAGGCCCCCTTGGTTCTGTTTCAGGGAGGGAAGCTAGTGTACGGCTTAGAGACTGGATGATTAAAAATCCGGACTCCTGAGTTCTCTTTCTGACTCACGGACAGTGTGGTCTAGTGGTTAGAGCAGGGAACTGTGAGTCAGGGCTGCTGGGTTCTATTTCTGGGTCAGGGAAGGAGTGGTGTCTTGTGCTTGGAACAAGAAGCTCGGCATCAGGCCGGTTCTTATGCCCACCTCTGACTTGCTGTGTTTCCTTGGGCAACTACCATAGCCATTCTGTACCCCAATTTTACACCTCTGTAATAATAGCTATAGGACTGTTGTGAAGCCAAATTAATTAAAGTTGGCAACATATTTTGAGATCTTTGGCTGAGAGGCAATGTGGAAATGCAAATTATTCTTGTAATTATTACTCATTACTGCGATCAGTTATTTCTAAAACAATGATTTGAATAAAAGGAAAGAGATGCCATCACCATTGGTCCAACAGCTTTGATATCGTCGGACTAACAAAAGATAAAGTTCCCCAGCATGATTCCTTTCTATCTATTTTTGGCTTTTCACTCTGGTATTTATAAGGTGCCTGATGCCTAACTCACTTTTTAGTGAGTTCTGGATCTATAAAGTGACTACAATCCCAGTTTCATAAATCCTTGGCTATGCAATTAAGGCCATTTCTCAGATTTACACTGTTTTCTGGGGACAGAAAAGCAGTATTCACTTAAAGAACATTATCATCAATAAATAAAGATACATTTACGAAATAAGGCTGAGACACTAGCATTTCCTCTTTCCTGAGCCAGCCATTAAATCTGTTTAGCGATTCACCTTCGGAGTACAAATTAGCTCTTTCCTCTTTCTAGGTTCATTAGATGTGCTGTTAAAATAGCCAGCCCACTTTCTTCTTTGCTTCTGTAATTATTTATAATTATAGGCCCAGATCCTGCAGATTTAGGTGCCTAAATCCCCAGGGGTAGCACTGTGATCCACAAATCTCCCGCTTGGCTGCCACCTAATTTTGTAGGCACCTAAACTGACTCAGTGCCTAACTTGCCACTGTAAAAGTTCTCTCAGTGCCTGTGATTTAGACCCTGGGGGGCGTGCTCACTGCTGCTCCATGCTCCGAGTCCAGCTCAGAGTGTCTCTGAGCACATCTCCTGGAGTGGGTCCCAGCCGAAAGCCAGTGGGAGGAGGAGATAAGGGTCACCCCCTTATAACTTTTAGCTCAGTGGTACGAACACTCAGCTGGGAGACCCAGGTTCAAGTCCAGCCATCCATCAGTGGGGAGAGATGATGTGAACAGAGGGTGTCTCACGTCTCAGGAGCTGGGACTCGCCATTGAGCTATGGGATAATCTGATGTGGGAGGGTGCCTTCACTGTCTCCTGTTGAAGCTGTTCCTCTGTGAATAAATAACAAAAGAGTGATTGGAATAGGGGGACTGGTCCTCTCCCACCTTCCCGGGGGATCCCTAACCACCATACCATAGGGTCATTCCCTCTTTTTCTCTGACTCTTCGGCGAGAAGGGTGGGGGCTACCACACACTCCTCTCATTAGCATCTCCCATTGGCTATCTTAGGCAGCTCTCTGCCTGGCATGCTGGCTTTTGTGGATCACGTTCTTAGGCGCCCATCTCTCCCCCATTCATTGTGTAGGGCATCTAGACGCCTACCCTGGTTTTATGGATTGCAGTGCTGTACCTGTGATTTTCTAGGCACCTAAAAGTTAGGTGGTGTAACGCTCAGCATTGCAATGCTTAAGTCCTTTCACAGATCCTACCTTAGGTGCCTAACCTGCTTCAGAAATTCCCAGTGGGTTCCTATTTGCATATTTAGTTACCTAAATACCTTTGAAAATCTGGCCCCAAGTGCAAACTAGGGCTGATCTTTTCTTTCCCTACTAGCATTGTTCCAGCAGGGGCACTGTGTGGGGTGCGGAAGGGGTTAAAAATCTCTTGCAATAAAGTTCGAGCAGAAGCTTCCCTGCTACTGAGATTATCTCAGGTGGCAATAATTCAGGGGAATACCTCCAGGTGAAACAGCTGAGTGATGTTAGCAACAAAGTGATGATCCTGTTATAAATAAAGAAGGGGGTTTCTACTCCCTCTCTTTAGAGGGAAGTTGAGATGGAGTCTGGCTGGGCGGCCGGCCGGCTCGGCTCGGCTCGGCTCTGCTCTGCTCTGCTCTGCTCACTTGAGTTAATCCAAGTAAAAGAATTAGAAGCAAATAGAATAGGGAAAAGAAAACAAAGAGAAAAGAGCCCAGGGCTATAGAGGACAAACTCAGGTGGTGTGAGGCTGGCAAAACCATTCATGCAGGGGCCTCTATCTCTTCTTTGGAGGAAGAAGTTGATGTGTTTACAGGCAGCCACTTGATTATTCAGTGATTGTAATGTGTGGAGGAGGTACCCAGAGCACAGGATAGACAGGTTATATTTTGGAAGCTTGAAATGAAAATAGTGATGTAGACCCATTCCCCTGGTGCAAATCAGGGCTTCTACTGTTGCAACGAACAATGGTGACTTACTCCGGTAATTTGCACTAGCTTGCACAAGCTCCGTTTTATGTTAGTGCAGCACATCTACACTGGGGGGTTTGCATTGGTATGGCTTTAGATTTGCAAAACAAAAACAAAAAATACCGCACAGGATAGATTGAGGCTAACTGTTCACAGAGTTGCGGTCAAGGATGAGACATGCAGGAGATAAATAGGGAAGCAGAACTAAAGCAAAGCGCAGGGGAACCAATAAATGGTCCAAATTAGTCCATCTGAAATAACTGGGATTGCAGCACATCCATGAATGCAGGTTCTCTTTTTTTAGGGGATGTGGAGTTCATACCTGAGAACCAATGACTGATGAAGACCTGCCCCTGGTATGACCCAGATTGATTTCAGGGACCAAGGGTAGAAAGGCATTGGCTGGCAGTAACTATTGGTCTGGGAAATAGGAGGAGAGAGCATAGACTATGAAGGGCTTTCTTTAGCATCATATTAATATGAGGAGCTAGTAGGTATAGAAAGGACAGATTTAAAATACCAGTTTAAATATGTCATGTGGCAGCTCTCCTGACTTTTAAAAAGACAATTAGAAGCTAGACTTTTTTGTGCAATATTCCTCAGTTGCGGATGGACCATTCAATTCCTCGGCTTGACGTCTAGCCACCTTACTGATCTTGCTCCACTTCCCGAAACTTTGCAGCATCCCCAAGCTTACAAATGTTGGACATTTGTCATGATGTTGATGTGGAAGTCCTGGATTCCCCCCAAAAGTTCAGGAGCTTAAGCGAACATTGCAGCTCCATGGTGTGAGTTTGGCGATTGTAACAAAGCCTGAGCCAGTCATGTTTCTTGTGGTTTTGGATTCCATCATGAACATTTCAGACAGCTCCATCCAAGTCCACCAGATCCTTTCTAAACATTACCTGTCCCAAGGGGTGTACCACTGGAAAACTCTTAGTGAACCAGACCCCACAGAGGTAAACAGTACTTACACCCACAAGAATGACCATTTAGCAGGGTCAGCTTTGATGCCAAGGACTCCTACTCTTTCCCATGGAAAATTTTAGCTTTTCAAGTAATGCTGTAATTATCACCCTGTCATGTCACAAAGTGAACAGGTTGGCAAACCTAGGTACTGAACTAAATAATCTGTGGCATAATCTAAATATATAACAGTAATTAAGTCTGACAGCTTAATATGCTATTGAAATTCAAATGTACAGTAGTAATCTACAATTAAGTAATCTTTTGTAATAGCACCCTGCCAGTCTGTAAGATTTCAGGTACAGTACTGTGTACTGTTTGGTAGCAAAAATATTGACATAAGGAAAATGTATCCAGGCAATGATCTGACGTACATTCAAATCAGGTACCACAGAACATGGGAAGGTAGAATAAAGGCAATAATTCATTTTCAGGCATTTAGTTGATATCACCAGCAGATGTTCAGAAATGGCAGTGCATGTCCAGGAAGTGCCTTTTGTGCTGCATTAAGAGTGCTTCTGTGCCCCACATTTCAAGTGGTTTTTCGGCATTTCTGTCACCTGAATTTAGGAACACAGGAACTGTACAAATGCATTAGACCGGCGGCCCATATAGGACCATATCAGTCTAGATAGAGAGAGGGTTCAATGCATTTTACTTCCAGATCCAGAGAACACGTCTGTTATCCCGGATTGTTCAATCACTCTACACAGGATTTGTAAGAGAGATGATCCGCTATCCAATATCCTCTCTCTGACTGAAAAGAGACCCTGCTTTTAGTCAGAGCCCCTACTATAGTTTGGATTCTACCACCTTTACTTTGAATAATACCTTACTCAATGAGTAATCCAATTAATAGTCAACTACCCAGATACTACAGTGATGGGCACTAATATAAGCACTCAGATGTTGATTGACAGAACATAAGTTAGGGAGACAGAATCAGATCCTACCAAAACAAGAGAAGGGAAAAGCAGACAATCTAGCATAGATTCCGAAAATTGTCTTTAAATAAAATGGGCCTGGTTTTCCTCTCACCGACACTGGTGTAAATCAGAAATAATTCCATTGAAGTCATGCACCTAGTGTAAAGTAAGAGGATAATCAGGACTAATGTTTTCCTGGAGGCCTTAGTAGGTCTCTCTTAAACCACAGACTAGTATCTTCAGTTCCAAAATGCAGGCCATTTTGCTTTCCACTTTCCCTTTTGCTGCACATGTCCTATCCATTTATTTACAGCCTCCTTCAAGGGAAAAAGCCCTTAGAGCGCAAATTGGCTTACCAGGGGTTTTGCGCCTAACAACGCTATTACTAGCACCGCTGTTCCACAGAGGGTAATTATATTTTAGTTATGATGTCAATAAGCAGCTCCCAAGAGAGCTTTTCTTTTTTAATCCTTTGAAGCTCTGAGTGAATAAAATGCACCTTGGAAAAGCAAACCGAGGCAAGAAACTTTCCATTTATAGGAAGTGCTTTGGGATTTTTACATGACAATGACATTTTTTTAAGCTCACGTAAGTGCCTTTCTGCACTTGTCAGTCTCTGAACCATCATCTTTCTGCCTTTACCTCTCTCTTCTCTCCCCATGTTGTTGTTGACAGAGGCAGTTGGCAGAGTGAGAACACTGGAGAATGAATCAGAGCCAAGTTATAAAAGGATCCCCGTCATCACAGAGCTGAGTAAGTTATTCTTTGGGAATGAATTTCACAGAAGCGATATGCGTACTGCATTATTTATTTACCCCAGGCCCCTTTTAAAATGCACAGACAGAAAACAACAAGCACTGCATGTCCAAGGAGCACTAAAAGGGTTAACTTAAATGTTAATTTGGTGGCTTTGAAGCAGTTGGGGGGGAAAAACCTATAACAAAGTGTTACAAAGTTCTCAGTGTGTAGTGAGTCTATGTAGGAGAGAAAGGGTGACCTGGTGGCTATGCTACTAACCTGGACTTCAGGAGATCCAGGTTCAGTTCCTGTTTCTACCACAGACTCCCTCTGTGATCTGGGCAAGTCACTTAATCTCTCTCTGCCTCAGTTTCCCCGTCTGTACAACTGGGACTAGTAACACTTCCCTCTTTCATCTTATTTGTACTAGACTGTCACCTTGTGGTCTCAGCCCGTTATCCAAAAAGACAGTTCCTGCACCAAAGACCATGCGATCTAAGTACCACCTGCCTCACATGGGTGTGCTGTGCAGATCATTCAGAGCGACTGTGAGGGATTCAGACACTACTGTGATGGGGTCCATATTAGTCTGAAGATAGCTCGAGCGCTCAGGGCATTTTGCTATCAGACCCAGTGAATACTTCTGTCCTTCACATCCTATATTGTCAGGCACTTTGGATTACATTCATAACAGAGACGACCCACAAAGCTTTTTCATGCTACTCTTGGCTGTTTTATCTTCAACCCCTGGTGATTACATACTAAATCCATTAATTAGAAACATGTGCAGTGATTAACTGATTACGGATAGCACGCTGTGTGACACCAGAGTGGTACGGCTGGGCTGCTGGTCTCTGGGGATGCGTCTGTTTAGTTCCATTTAGCGTGCTGACACAAGGCAGTGCTCATCAAATTAGCATAGTGTGTCGTTAGTCGTTATGACTGGACCCTGACTCATGCAGCCACTGTTTTGTTTGGCAGGATGCTTAAAGTGCCTTGTGAACTGCACAACTCACAACTGACAGTTCTGTCAGTTCCAGAACCACCACACCAGCCCCGGTTCATAACTGAGCAAGAACCCATGACCCACCCTTCCTCCTTGTCCATCTGTAACAATCTCTCAGGACTATCACAGCAGTAGGAATGGCTGAAATTGTTTGAATAGGTGGTTTGAGCCTTGAATGTGTTGACCTCTAGGAGCTACCACTACATAACTGATAAATAATAAGTTCCTAGGAACTCTTCAGTTGCCACCTACCAAAGGAAGCCCATTGCAGGCTGCCAGCTCCCACACAGGCATAAGAAGACAGCAGCAGACCCAATTTCCATGTTAAAAAAAAGCTCGCCAGGAACTCAGATCCACTGTATTGGAAGCAGCTAAGCGGTTTCCTCAGGATTCCATCAGCAATATGATATCTCGATTGATTCACAATTGTCAAGCTTGGCTGGTCTTTACGAGATCGTGCTGATATTCCAGTCAAGTACAAAGCTGCCCTGGCCCCTGAGGGTCATGTCATCTCCTGGCACTTGCTGAGCTGTGATAGACAGAAACACGGGTTTGCAATGCCAGCATAGATCCTGGGCGCCCATGCAGGAATCAGATATGGCTATATCTGTCGGGAGATCATTCCCACATCTGGAAGGTTGTGTTACTGCCATTATGCTCTGATAGGCTGCTGCTTTCCCTTGATTTATGCGGAGATGAAGAGGTGTCTCTCAAGGAAAGGAACTAGCCAAACCAGCCACTTGCCTTCAGTCTGATCTAAAGCCCATTGAAGCTGGTGGAATGTCTCAATGGCTGGCAGAGTTTAATATTTCCAATGCAACACATTTCTGATTTGCTCGGCTGCTCCCTCAAAGCGAGATGAATGGACGCTCCTCTGGAGTTATGGCAGCTAGAAATCCTTGCCAGTAAGTGAAACAAAGAACATAGAAAAAATAACAACTCCCCCAAATCATAAAGAATGGGGAAAAAACCAAAACAAGTTACTTCAATCTATGCTAGTAAGTCCACGGTTTTCATACCCAGACTCTTAAGGGCCCATCAGTGGAGCAATACCAGTTGAGGGTCTGGCCCCCAAAATCTAGGTTTGGTTACATTTCTATGTACAGAAAACATTGCTGGGTGATAATGCCGGCGTCACCGGATATCAGGAGTCTTTAACAGCAATGTGAAACTGGCAAATGTTAGTCACCTGCTTTAAGTATCTGTTCGAATGCCTCCTAGCTCTGCAGGACACAAAATATATTAATCAGTAATCACAGAAAGGTTACACAGAAATGGGTTCTTGGTCTTAATTCCTTTGCTCTTTCTGTCTTGCTCCAGCTGTGTGGCTGTCACTGATCAAAATTCACACTGGCATCGCTGGAATACTAGGATACACCTAGTACATTCAGCAGCACAGCAGGTGTCTTCTGCTTGGAGGAACTTACACAATCTATTAAAAATAGAACAGAAAGTTAAATCAATGCCATATTTTACTATGGGTATTTCTTCAAGAACTATCTGTTGGCTCTTCAATGTGGACAAGACTGAGAGGGTGCCTAAGATCCTACCATGTCACATGACCTAAGGGGGGGGGGGAGATGTAAAAAATTCAACTCAACAAATCTAAACAGAGCTATTTTTTCTTCTTTTTTATGAATGTGTAATTAATCAGTGGAACTCAGTGCCACAGGATACTGAGGCATTATAGGTAAAAGTTTCCAAAACATTTCAGTGACTGGGAAGCCGAAGTCCCATTTTCAAAAAGTGACTTGGGAACTTAGGAGCCTAAGTTTTAAGTTATTTTTGAAAATGGGACTTTGGCTCCTAAGACACTTGGGTGTTTTGGAAACTTTTACCCTATGTCACTAAGGTATGGGTTTTTGGTGTGATAAGCTTTAAGCAATGGGTCTGGCTAGTGCAGGAGACAAGATGATGAGTTAGTTGATATGGTAACTACAGTGTTTCTAAGATCTTTCGTGTTCCTTCTTTTATTTGTTTATTTATTTGGTCCTACAGAAGCTACATCAAATATCCAGTTCATTGATCAGCACATTAATAGCGACCCTCACATCCCAGGACAGAAGCTGCATCTTACCACCACCGTTTCCAGTGGAGCTATCTTCTCAGATAGCTTTTTGGATTCTCTCTTGTCCACTGTGAGTACATCAGACTCCGTAACTAGTTGCCTCATAAACAGCCAGTCCCTAGGACGGGGACAACTGATCAAGGAACATAGCCATTGCCATATGGGATAAATCCACTAAGTCTCCCATCCTGTCTCCAACCAGAGCCAATAACAGCTGCTTCAGAGCAAGGTGCAAGAGACCTTGCAGTAGGTAATGATGGGATTAGTTAGAGATTGGCTTATTCCCTGGTGCAGGAGTGTCTACAGCTCTCCAAAACTCTTCTAAAAATCTTATCGCTGTAGATATTCCTGTTATCCATAGAAATGGCCATTGTTGGATGGTTACAGGTTACTAGGCTAGATGGACCATTGGTCTGACCCAGTATGGCCATTTTTATGTTCTGTTCTCCAGGAATGTCCATCAGGGACCAGCATTGAGATTCATTTGGGGGTGGATTGCAAAGATCAGTGAAGTCAGTGGGAGTGTATCTATTGACTTCAGTGGCTTTGTATCAAACCTATGGCATGTTTTCTACAAAAGGATTTAGGTGTACGACTAATTCCACCCGGGTTGCTACAATCAGAGATGTTTGCAAGACACATCAGATTAGGACCCTTAAAAAAGTGTTGACCTTTTGAACCTGCAAAAATTGTTGGCAACATCTCTTTAGAATATTTGTATCTTTAAGAATGTGTTTAATATGGTATATGGGATTGAAAATGTAAGGAGAGCAGAGAGAACATGATCGTTCCCCACTCCTATGACGTATTCATGTCAGATCGCTGACAGAAGTGAGTGATATTGATGGTAGTGACACTGATGGAAAGTGTGGGGCCGTTAAGCCAACATTTTGTCAGCAAGACAGCAGCTCAAATCATAATAATCCTGTATCTTCCCAACTGGCTGTCCTTCTTTCTTTACTGTGCCACGTTCCCTCCCGCACTACCTTCTGTGCTCCAGTCAACTTACACGTGACTTGCTTTGGATTCAGGTGTAACAAGATACTGCTTGGGCGGCAGTTTTAAAGAAATTGAATAAATACACAGCAAACCTCTCGAAGGGATAAGCAGTCTGAAAAAAAAAAAGAGTGTCAAGTCCAGTTATGCTCTCCTGAGAAGGCGGTGTTAGGGAAAGTATTATGTTGCTGCTAGTCACTGATATGTCAATCAGCCTGACTGTAATTAAGGACTGCTAGTGTCAAGTATGAATGTAATTTGAGATGTAGCATGACCTGTCTTAAAGGATAAAACTGCACTCAGGCTTCAGATCCCAAGTCAGTCCAGGAATGATCTGGACTGATTCTCTTAGTTCTGATTTTTCAGCAGTCTTTGATTAGATTCAGCTGGCCCTTAAATGTAGGGCAGAAGGAAAAGAGACAAGATATTGTTTAGCAGCTTCAGGGTCAGGCAGAGGGTTGGGAAAAGCAAAAGCAAGTGAATGAGATTAAAGAAGAGAGGAAAGCATTCAGCAATTAAACATCAGCTCAGCTTTCCCATCCTTGTGAATAGCTGCAGAAAGTTCCTGGGTTTTTGAGGCTGCGCGAAAGCCGGCTTGTTGTTTTCCTGTAACTGGAAAGGATGGTGCAAGAGAGGCCAGTGGGTGGAAAAGCAACTACTGTAGATTCTGACAAGTGAAACATAGCCCCCTCGGAAGTCTGAAGCAGAAATGGCTCTGTCTCTCATCTGCTACTTAATGTCAAGCTGGGCAGAAAGGAGCTATATAGTGCGAGAAGAGAGAGAGGATGGTCTTGTAGTTAAGACACTGAAAAGAGTTCAAATAATGGCTCTGCTGCAGCTTTCTTGCATGGTGGTGGGAGGAGGGAAGAACATGCAGGGCCAGATTTTCAAATGCTCACCACCTACAATTGACCTGGATTTTCCATAATGCTGAGCACCCAACATGGAATTGATGGGACTAACTGGGTAACCGCTCAGTAATGTGAGAAAGGGTTCATAGCCTGCCTAGTCCTGTCCTATGCAGTGGCTCTTCAGGCTGTAACAAAATAATGGAAGAAGTCGGTAGTGTCTCCCCCTTTCATCATAAGAACTTGGCTCTTTTACAGTGAGCTTGGAGACCCATTTTATGCACACTGAAACGTGCCTGCATGCATATGCTTTTGCACATCTCTTTAGTTGTTTTCCCCCTTTCAAACTTCTACAGTAGAACTGAGCAAAGAAAGTACAAAATGAGGGTGACACGCAAATCCTATTAATTCACCCAAGTATGGAAATACAATCCTTTTGATGTCAAAAAGTACAGCAACAATACGTTAGATAGCTCAGCTCTCTTCGGTTAAATATGTAAAATGCAGATTCCTCTAGAGCAGTATTACTTCAGAATAACCCTGGACTATAGCTTCTTACTTTAAAAGGCTGAGAATTACTCTAACAGCATTACAGCCTTTTGCCTGACAACGTGGTCATATGTTCTTAAGCGGATTTGAGTTTAGCTTGGATTTAGTAATACCATTCCTTCTCCACAGCTTGTTTACTTTTTCCTCATGAGAATGCAGGTGATGGATTCCACAAGATTGCTACATGTGAGAAATGAGTTTTTGAGAAAGAGTAGAAATTACATTATTTGATGCATTGAGCTTATGGACAAAGGGAATCAGTTTAGATACATTATAAGAAAAATGCTATTTTTTGGTCCCAATTTTGAATTTGAACCACACACTTTTTTTTTTTGGTCAAGTTTGCACAAATTTGGTTGTCTTTTCCCCCTGTGTCTTCTAAAGTTTCTGGGTATGCTTTATAATTTTTTCAGGAGCCTCCTTCTCTATCTTAAATGGCTGGCACTGATTCTCCTTGTGAAGTTACTCACTTTGTGAAGAGTGTGTTTCAGAAGCTACCTTTCTGAGTTAGTAGCATTTTTTGCCCACTATGCATTGGTGTAAATTAGTTCACAAAGTACAGGGCAGTAGAGAAGCAGGTCCACTGTGTCCTGCAGAGCTTGGACTATAAACTTAGTGAGTGCTTTATTTTGCCACTCATTGGGTGGATATTTTGAAAGCTCTATGTGTCAGTTCCATCTTCACCAGTCTTCTTCCAAAACAGAGGGCCCATGAAGCTAAAGCGTCCTGCATAATTTTAAAAAAATATAGCCACATTATTAGGGCGCTGGGCTTGGAATCAGAAGACATGGGCTTTCTTTCTGGCATGATCACTGACCTCTGTATGACCTTGGCCAAGTCTTTTCACCTCTTGCTGCCTCTGTTTCCCCTTTCATCCTTTGTCTGACATGTCTAGTTAGACTGTAATCAGAGATGGATGGGAATTTTTCAACTAAATATTCTTTCATTGGAAAATACAGATTCATCAAAAGCAAAACTTTTCTCAGAAAAGGGTTGGTTTCAATGAATTTCCTGTTTTGGAAAAAAAAAAAAAAATAAGTTTCAAATGTGCCAAAATGTCCCTTTTTGACTTTTTCTAAATGAAGTGTTCCATTTTTATTTATTTTTTACTCCAAACACCTTTTGGTTTGGAAATTTAAGTTAATTTATAGCAAAAAGCATTTCAGGAAATAAAAAAAGCTCAATATCAAAATGAAACATTTCTCTTGCCCCAGTTTGTTGCCCCCCCCCTCCCCATTCCCCCCCCCCCCCCCCCCCCCCCAGATTTCCGGTTGATTAACATTTCAGAGATTTTTGGTTTTTCTTCTGATTCAGAACAGGAATTCTTTTTCATTTTCATCTAATTTTGGCGGCGAAGGGGGAATGATGGGGGGAAGAAGTCCCATTTTCTGACCAGGTCTAGTCAAAACACTGGAGCAGACACTGTGGAGACTAATCCTGCACTAGCAAGGATTGACTCACTAGAGGTGACGCATAGGTCATTTCCATCTTAAAGTGATAGGGGTAATTACTTTTGTCAGCCTGATATAAACCGGAGGTTTTCCTGTCTGCTGTGGCCTTCCTTTCCAGACCTATTGTAACCACCACGTCTTGGCTCTGCTCCAGACTCTGGTGACGGGTGGGACAAGCCCGGAATTGGAGGAACAGCTGGCAGAGAAGAATATGCTCAATGGCAGTTCCAGCAGCATGATGTACATGGCGCCCCGAGCGAGGTGCAAACTTGCGCTTGTGCCACTGTCCAAGAGACTGTTCACGGATTCCCTGGTGAGTTATAGTGTTGCTCTTTGTGGGCTTGGTTCTGATCTCGCACTGGTGCAAATTAGAAGTAACTCCCCTGAAGTCAATGGAAACCCAGTATGAGAGTACAGTCAGGTCCCATGTTACTATTCAATGCAGCAGGGTGAACAGACTAACCTGTGTATATGACCTGTCCTGTATCTCAGTATTTTATGGAGGTAAATATTTCATGAGCTTGCACTGAACACTGAATTGGTTACCAAGTGCAGTCAGTAAATATCTCCTCCCTGATCCAGTCTCACCAGCTATGCAATGTGATGCCAACTTCTACAACTACGTGGGAACAGTAGGCCAGATCCTCAGCTGACTGTAAAGTGTCTATTTACACCAGCCGAAGAACTGCTCCAGTACCACTAAAATACACGTGCACTTGGTTTGGGCCACACCTGCGTCACGGGATAAATCTCCCTGCTTCTTCAGACTTTGGTGTTATGCCACGTGATGCCAATGCCATTGCGTACAAGTGCAAGGTGGCCTGAGGGTTACACGGCAACAAGCACCATTTCCACGCCCGTGAAACAATATCACGAATCTAGGGAATCGGAAAGGCTGGCAGTGATGCGGGATCAAGAGTTTGATTCATATTCAGATGCTCATGAGACTCTGCCCCCGGACAGCCCTTGAGTGGCAAGTGGGGACTGTCCCGACAATAACCTGTCCATTCTGAACCCTCCTTTATTTTTACAGGAAGATATTTTAGAACTTTAATAAGAGCGTGACCAGGTACAAAATATCCCATGATTCACTTGTCTAGCTGGGATATTGGCTAATATGATATTGACACTCTGGCCTGCTGAAAGTCTGAGTGAAATATCACCTGCAGCACCCTCTATCAACTTCTCTCGTCGTTATGTTACCAAAATGCTGGTGCCTACTGACCAGAGCCTGGCACAGAGGTGCCTCTTTCTCTTCCAAAGCTACTTGGCCTGTTTTGGCCCTAACTGCAGTCGATGGTCATCTCTCCAGTGTTAATTATTGTCTCCTTCATACAAATCCAGAGGGACCAATGAGGGGGATGGAGGGAGGAAACCTGGCATGTACCAAGGCAAGTATGACTCTCAAGGTTAGGCAATGCTCATCCTTATTAAGCTCAAGCAAGAGCTTGAAGTTGAGAGCGTGCTGATGTGCTTTGCTGAATCAGGGCCTAATTTCTTTGGTTTTGCCTTTTCTCTGGCTGCGATTTCCACATGCTCTGGTAGAGACGTAAGACTGAGCTGACATATGTAAAATTCAGGTTCTTTAAATTGGATCTGAATCTGAATCTGTGGCTAAGGTTGTCAGACATCCTTACTCCATGTTACTTAGATTGTAAGCTCTTTGGGACAGGGTCCTTTTTTTCCTTCTGTGCTTGTATGGCACGTTGCACTATGAGGTTCTGGTCCAAGAGTGGGGTTCCTAGGCGCTATAGAAATACCCAATAATAATTCAGCTAATTGACTGATCTCACAAGAGGGCTGAACGCCCCACCTCAGTCCGTTCCAACTAAGAGTGCTTTTTGTTCTCTCATTGCAGGACTCCTTTGGAGACATTTACTGCAAAGCACTGGACCTGTTTGGAATCCTTTGCTTTGGAATCTACCGCCTGGTAGAAGAGCCCAATCCATACAAGAATAGGGGAGTGCGCTTCATTTGAAACTGTGTTTTATAGATACTTCAGCTTGAGCTGGGCAAGAAAGATACAAAAAAAGATCAGTTTAACTAATAATAATCATAATGCAGCAATTTTTTTAGATGGTGGGCAAGGAAGTATAACCAATTAGAGTGCTCATGAAAAGGAAGGAGTCACAGCATTTGCTAGCAACATGCACAGTGCCGGGAGCTGTCCGGCAAGCTTCCCCCATCTAATGCAAGAGTGCAGATGGAGCCCTCACGGGGCTATCACAAGACACCTCAGTCTTGATTTGCAGCTCTGATGGTAGCCTTAATCTTAAACTAGAGCAACCCCATCTGTTCCAGTGCTGTATCTCCATGATATCCTAATCCTGGACCCCTTCCCAATTCTGAGTCAAGATAAGCATCCTTGTTATTGCTCTGGGTATCCCCTGAACAGAGACCATTAGATATATCTGATTCTCTGCTGGATACATTGCCTACTAGGGGTTAGCATGCGAGACCATGAAGCTCATTTAATGTCTGACTATTCTTTACATGTGAACACTGGCTGTCAGTGAGAAGCGGGAATGTGATGTTAGAGGTGTTGTCCAAGTTCATAGATTTTATAGATCTTAAAGTCAGAAGAGAGCACGGTAATCACCTAATCTGATCTCCAGCATAACCGAAGCCAGAGAATCCCGCCCATGATTCCTGCAATGAGCCAAGAATGTTGGTTGAACTAGAGCAACTCTCTTAGAAAGACATCCACTCTTCAAGTGATGACGCATTTATCACATCCCTTGAGAATCTCTTCCAGTGATTAACTAACCTCACTGTTAAAAATGTGTCTCTTATTCCTAGTTATAAGTGAGGGCAGAATAAGGCCCTATGAATGGTATCGTATAATATGCCTCTTCTAATTATTCAAAAGGATTTTTCAGGTGCAGTTAGACATTGCAAAAAGCTGCTATTCCCTAGTTATCCTGAGTATTGCTTAGCAAAGGTTAAAGGAGACCACAGAGCTGTTAGATTCTCATGTTCTGGTGCTTTCCCAGGTGTGTGATTGCTCGGCCCGCCAGCAATTTCAAGATGTTGCCTACGGATCTGCTGTTTTGTGTTGTTCCGTTCAGCACCTCGACAACTAGTGCCCTGTCAGTTTGTGAGGAGGATCTTTCAACTGGAGGGCATCAGAGCCAAACGGACAGCTCCGGTCAGCAGCAGGAAGTGAGACGGTGACGTACTCCCTGGAAATAAAAAATAATTTATTGGTTATTAAGAGCCCACAGTGAAGTTTCTTGGTCATTTTTTCCTAGGGATGTAGCAGGCACTTTGAAATGCTAAAACACTGACATGAGCTGGTGCGTTGCCACTTGGGCTGGGATTTTCAAAGGTGCCTACGGAAGTTAGGCGCCCGTGTTAACCTTTGACCCATGACCTGAGCTCAAATGATCAGGGAAATAATCATTTATATCTTAGCAAGCGTCTTAACTCTTATTTTAAATGAGCACAAAGGAAGCTCAAGTTCTCATGCAAAGTAGGAGCAGCCAAAGAAACTTCACGATTATTTTCAAATAGGCGTTGCAGTAGGCCTAACGCCAAGTAATTAGCTTGAGGCCTGGTAGTGGTAATAACATGAGGCCACAGTAGGCCTACTACAGGTTAGCATACGTAAGTAACCTTGGGTTAGAAGATTTAGAATATGTATCGTGTGATAGTCTGTTAGACTACAAAGGCTGTATTTAGCCAGACTTCCTTAACGGCCCTGAACAGTGAATTTTCTATCTGTGCAAGCCCATCCGACAATAGTCAGACTGCCCAAATACATAGCCCAAATGCCCAAGTATAGACAAGTGGCCGAGACTTAATCAAATATGGTCTCAGAAGTAGGTGGGTATAAAGAATGGTGCATAAAAGGGGATTAAACCTGACCTTCAGCGGGAACTCAGGATGGCAGGGTGGTGACAATCTTAGTGCTTTTCTTTTCGTAAGGGAAACTCAAAGCTCCATGGATTCATGAGTATACAAGATGCAAATTCTGCTGCTGTAGATGTTTTTCTAATTCGGTGATTATGCTTATACTGGCCCTGACACTTTGTGTCTCACCAATTGTCGTCTTCATAATTAATTTCCAAATGGCCACCAAAGAAAGAGCCTGTTATTAGTGACAAGTATATTTTACCTGTTGCTGGAGAGAGGTCATCCACATCTCATAGGTGCCATTTGTTCCAAGATGGAAAAGCTTCCTTGCCTGGCAAGCTGCTCTTCTCAAGTTTAAAAAACAACAATAATAAATGGGTCAACTGGAGGGCTAAGGGTCTGGGCAAAGGAGAGTTGAATGAAGAGGTTCAAAACACCCCCGACAGCTAAAGTGCTCAGAAAAAAGGCTGGAGGATCATGTCTTTTCACCAGAAAATATTCCCAGTTCCTCAAAATTTGACATTTCAAAATGTGATTGTTTTGGGTTTTTTTTTTTAAAGTATGAAATTTTAAAAAATGCCAACCAACTCTAGAGTTGATCAAAATGTGGGGGGAATTTTTGTCTTTTTTTTTTTTTTGTTTCTTTGTTTTGCTTTGCTTTGCTTTGCTTTTTGGGTGAGAGGTGGATTGTAAATTGTTATTGACATTTGAAGATGTTGACCAGCTCAAAGGTTAATACCACACCAGGATGGGCATGATAATGTCTTTTCTCTAATAGGAGGCGGAAGATACCTGAAGCTCTGCTGAGCAATGCATGGAACAGCTACTATTAACTACAAAATCAATAGCTCTTGGGACATTAGTGCTTCTTTATCAGGCTGAGGGAGAAAGGACCTCAAAGATTCCAGTTCTCTAAAATACTCTTTTCATGCAAACACAACTGAAGATATTGGTATGAAATATAAAAACCCAAAAGAAACTTGTGCCATAAATTAGGCTCTGTCCTTACATTACAAAGTCAGCCTAGGGAAGGAGAAAGGGTGTAGTTTTTTTCCCCTCTTCCCCTAACACTAATTAGGTTTGAAAGACTGCAGCTTGAATCCAGCCACCGCATGCAGAGAAGAAAGGAGCCCGAACAGCTGAAGCAGAGTTCAGACTAAACTAACTGCAAGCTCCCCAGGGACATCACAAGGTAAACCTGATAGTCTCTGTCATTTACAATCATTATCAGGCAGCCGACTGTAATTTTACTGGGGATCCAATTAACCGATCCCTGAAGCTCAGGAAGAAAATTTCGGTCCTTTTTTTATTTTAAAGGGGAAAGGGGGGAAAAAGGTTGAACTAAAAGAAAAAGCGTGGCAGCATTTTTTGGCCTATGCAATGGACAGATCCAAGCTTACTCCATTATCGAGAGGAAGGTTAAGGAATCGAACTGGGATTCAGGAGATCGGCATTCATTTCCCAGCTCTGCCACAAACACCTTGTGTGATCAGGGCAAATCATGTAATCCTGCTCGCTGCAAGACACTTGAAACGTTCCAGGCTCAGTTCACCACAGGGTGACACTGCATGGTGCAAAACTGGAATAACCCTAGCATGAATCTGGCCCTTTTTCTTTCCAACTAATAGAGAAGCCTGAATTCATTTTTTTGTTTGTTTGTTTTTGTACCTTGCCTCTGAGGGCTCCTTAGGTGTCGGACTGTCAGTCATCAGCATGGCTGATGATTTGGTGATAGACTTTCTCTTTTCATACAGTCATAAGATTTCTGGAAGATAGAGGGGTGATAATGGGAAGTGAAAAAGGAATAAATGCATCTCAAATCAGGGACCTTTTCCTCTGTGGCATATTTCCACCTACCTTACCTCATAGACTATAAGGTCAGAAAGGACCATTATGATCATCTAGTCTTACCTGACACACTCGACTTCTTATCCCAGGATTTTTCAGGAGAGGGGACTGGGTGGCTTCTCCATTGCTTACTCCCTCGTGTTGTTTGGGTGTCATTTATGTGCAAATGTATTTCTGCTTTGCAGGAGAGAAAGAAGGGAGAAAAAAATCTAGGAAAGGTAAAAGCGTTAATGGGTCAAGGACTCCTTTGCATAAGTCTATTATCACCAGGAAGATTCTGCAATAATCATGTTAGGCATGTGCTGTGGAGCATCAAAGTGACTTGTCTTACCTTACTTTTGATGTTAGACGGGTTTAAATGCTTTGTACGGATGAGGTGCCTCAGACAGCTGATCAAGACGGCGTTTGCTGTTCAGGCAAAGCAGGGGACTTTTTTTTTTTTTATTAATGTCAACAATGCTGCATTTTTCCAGTGAGAAATAGTCTCTGTTGTCACAAACTGTGAGAAGCAAAGGTGTAGGAGAGGACCTGTGTGTGTGTGGGTGTGTGCTGAAGCTAATAAGTTTGAATCTTCAGCTACAGGATCTTCTAATGTATTGGTTGGTGTCTATTTATTTTATGTTTTTGTGTGTTTTAGAGCCAGTGACTCCAAGCCCTGGGGAGTGAATGCCAAGTAGGCACAGGACAGACAATAAACGTGCAATCTCCCTACCCCCTGACCTTGCCCTGCTGATCTGCCTCTGTCCTAAACTGCAAAGGTCCTCTCTGTGAGCGACAGGCAGCTTGTTATTTCCTGCTAGTACTGTAGCACCTAAAGGCCTCCAAATGAGATCAGAAGCCCATTGCGCCAGGTGCTGTGACAATGCAGCATGAGAGGCTGTCCCGAAGAGCTGACAGTCTAAACAGACAAGATGGAAAAAGGTTGGGAGAGGAAACACCCGTGATGTGACTTGCTAAGGCCACCAAGACCTGGCAATAGAACCCACTTCTCCCTAGCTTGCAGTCTAGTGCCCTGTCTGCTCCTGGACCATGCTACTGATCTCCCACTCAGTCCTCAGCCTCTGGTCTAGGTAGACAGTGCCTGATCATTCATTCATTCTTATTCCAGATGGTCGGGCTGGCAGCCTTCCAAAGAGCCCATCCTAGAGACGAGGGGCTACGAAAGTACTCAGCTCTTCAGGGAACACTGCCTGCCTCAGTCCTGTCCCCAGGCACACATTCATAATGTCCCTCTGGTGAAAAGCACGCGTGGCTAAGAGTACCACATTGGAAGCCATGCCGTGTTCAGGGCTGGCTGGCTGGCAGCGAGGGCACATTAAGGAAATTCCTGTGTAGCCGCTTGCACAATTTGCACCAATTTGCAAAGGTGTGAGCATCACAGCCCCCTTCTAACAGAGGGTGAAGCTGAGACACAGAGAGAGGAAGCGACTTACCTAAGAGCACCCAGCAGGTCTGTGGCAGAGCCAGGGAAAGAGAGAAAGTCATCCGACTCCCAGATGTGTGTGTCCTGTCCCCTGGGCCACCCGATGGGATGGGCGACAGACAATTCTCAGGCTAGTAGGTGAAGAATTGGCATCTGTGGGCAGGCAACTGGGCATCTGTGCCTGTAAATTCACCATGGATTCACTCAGACCTGCACCGACGCTCATCCACTCATGTAAGGACATCCATTCATACCTACACACACACAGCTGTGTGCACGCTCTACACACTGCCTAGACTTATGGACATCCATGCATGAACACACACACTCACACGTGTGCAGATCCAACAAACTCCTTCATCCACAGCCCATACTTGTGGAAACATACATGCCCACACATACACACATGCACCTGCCTCTGTGTTTTTTGGCCAGTAACTTGTTCGCCAGGCCCTCCACCCTTCCCCAATCACCTGTAATCCAGTCCAGGGAGTGGTGAGGGGTGTCACTGCTGTGCGCTGTGTTGGGTTTTACAGGGCAGCATGCAGCAGGTGCTGACTGGCAGATATTGGATGAGAATCACAGATTCTATACATGTTAGATGAGGCCAGCTGGGCATTGAAAAAACAAGAGGTGGCTATTAACATGGAGTTTCATTATCATCCAAACAGGCACAATGAGAGGCCCCGGAACTTCCTGCGGAGATAAGCTACTTCACCAAGGGCCAGAAGAACCATTTTCTGATACAACTGGGCTTTTTTCACCCGTCTGAGAGCACTAAGCCTGCAATGGTAGACGGCAGTAGGAGCTACACCTCTGAGCCACTCTCACCCAGAGCAGGGGCTCTCACTCGTTCCAGACTGTTGTACCCCTTTCAGGAGGCTGATTTGTCTTGCATACCCCAAGTTTCACCTCACTTTAAAACTACTTGCTTACAAAATCGGAAATTAAAAGACAAGTGTCACAGCACACTATTACTGAAAAAATGGCTTACTTTCTCATTGCTCATTATTTCCATGAGAACTGTGAAACATACTGACTCTGCACGCCTAGTTTTCACCTACCACCCCACACTGGATCCCAGACGGGGTATCATTAAACAAAAACAACCCATCATCGGTGGAGACCACATCCTGAGAGAAATCTTTCCCGACCCCCCTCTTCTGGCCTTCAAACAATCACCCAGCTTCTCCAATCCCCTCATCAGAAGCCAGCTCTCTACAGACCACGATCCACCAAGTGGTACCAGACCCTGCCAGAACAACAGAAGCAAAACCTGTAGCCGTATCTCCGCTGCTCCAACCCTGCACACACAAAGTTCCATCAAAGACCCTGGCTCATCTCTCTGCAAGTTGAGGTGCTTTTCCAAACACCTCGAGCCTGCACACTTGACTTGTGGAATCTCATGAAAAATAGGCTCTGGGGATTCCTGACCCTCCCAGCTACTCTCTGAGTTCTAACAGAGATCACTCTTTCTGGTAACATGGTGACATTTTCACCCTTAGCCAGAAGCAGAAACCATGCCAGTCACCATGAGCTGGAACCAGTGCTCTGTTAACCCTTCCTGCGACAGAATATGTTGCTACTGTGACGAAGTGATGACTTTTGAAAAGTCCCATATTTTGACAGGTTTTGTTTATTTTTCCTAGTGTTCTTTCCCCACTGGCCTTACACTCCTGGAGGCTTCTGAAAAAAAAATGCTGCCATGACTCAGTTCTGTTCCTGTTTGGGAACTTAATCTCTATGTATTTGTGGGCATTTCTCCCACCCCGGCCAGTCCCTGTGCCAGGAGCCCCTGGTGCATTCCTGTTGAAGTTTGTGTGTTTTTATTCAAGGACATTGGGTAGAAACAGACAGACGTTGGCAGGGACTTCTGAATCCCTCCTGGCTTTTAAAATATACGTTCACATGAAAACCTGGTGCTCTCCCCCTCACACTGACATAAGAGCCTGAATTTTCAGAAACAGCTGCATAAAGTTTGGACCAAGGCATTTAATAGTGACTAATAATTTTGGGTGCCTCCATTTTTCGTTACTGAGCACCCACCCTCTGAACAGCAGGCCCCTTTAAAGTGTCTCATGTTGGGCATCCAAAACCCCTTGTCCTTTTGGAAAATCTCAGCTGTAGGCCCATATTTCTATGCCAGACTAAGTGTCCAGATTTTCAGAAATGCTGAGCGGCCAGCGGTTCCCCTTACAACAAGAGCTACTGATGGCCCAGCACGTCTGAAAATCAGGACACTGATCTAGGAGCTTACATATGGATTTAAAGGCCCAAGTTTACATGCCCATTTTTGAAAATTTTGGTCTAGCCTTTCACCAGCACTTCACGTTCACAAACAGAAACATGCTGTCATACACATAGGCACACATCAAAAAGAAGCTGCAGTCCCAAACACTAGACTAATACATCAATCATACCTGCTGAGCTGCCAGCAGTCATGTAACTGCTTAAAGAACTCACCATCCCCCTGGCACTTAAAGAAAAAAAATCATCTAATTAATCACAGGTGAAATGGCTTGGACGTGCTCCAAGAGCCCGTGAATTTACTACCAAGCTTTGATGCTAATTTTCTTTCTAGGTAACGCCCTAAAGAAATTTATGATTGGGTAATTAAAGTGGTGAATAAAGAGATACTTAGAAGGAGTGAAAAGAAAAAAAAGATACAACCTTGAGTCAAAAGTCTTCTTTCTGGAAGGAGATAGAGGAACGTCAGTCATTTTTGCGCACACACTGTCTGTGAAAACCAAGTCAGATTCCCAATGGGGGCTTGGGAAATATTTCTTAAATCAATGTTTGTGTTACCAAATAAAACAGAAATGATGGAACCACTACACAGATTGTAATATCAGGTGGGCTAAAATGGGAAGGGTTTAAGCGATATGATCTCTCTGAGAGCCACATACTGTAGCACTTGTATATCTCAGGTGGCTGCTTCCCTAAATCTAATCTGATCAGATCATGGTGCTATCCAGAACCCAGTTCATATGCTGCAACGCGGGCAATACTTGTTCAATATCTTCTTAAGGGATGTGGGGGCTCTTCCTTTCCAGAGGAAAGAGAACTGAATAGCCTTTGCTTTGTTTTCTAAAGAAATCTAAAAAGCTTGTTGCTTTGTGAGATGGAGACCCAAGACCTTGACCATTTACAGTAATTAATTATCCCTTTGTAAGCCTAGAGGTGCTAATGCCAGTCCCCGGGCCCAGATCCCATTTAAGTAATTACTAGAGCCATGCAAAATGTTCTCAGTGAAACCCAAACTTATAAGCAAATAGTCTGGTTTGGTGTTTCATTTCACACTTGGAATTCAAACCAGGTTTGTCTAGAGGCAAGTTAAGGCTTAATTAAATATTTGTTAAGCATTCAGCAGATTAGAAGGGCTATACTATGAACTCTGAGCTGTATTATTAATTTATAAACAGGTGCCCCAGCTGCATAACTGTGACCAAGTTCCCGCTTTTGAACCCCTTCCTCCTGCAAAGATCAGGGATGTTTGGATCAGGGGGTTAGTTCAGCTCAGACATGGAGGAAGGAGCAGGAACTGGTTTCTGGTTCTGACCCACTTTAAAGCTCAGGCATGTCAGTACCCAGGGATCCAGTTCAGATCCTTTTCTATTATTTTTTTCTAGACTACAGATCTGGGCTGAACCGCAGTGGTTGCTGTTGGAAGCCCATTCTTGTAGCCAGTAAGGCCTTTCACATTCCATGAAGCCTTTTCTATAAGGCCACAGAATGAAAAATGTTGAGAGCTGCTGTTTCCAGGGGAAAAGCCCTTCTATGGCCTGAATGATATTTGCCTTATAGGAGAAATCCCTCACCTCTCCTCCCTTTGGTTCAGGCCCCCAAAGGGGTAGAAAGCAACCAACACTGGCCAGATCCTCTCTCCTCTGGGGTTCTGCTCAGTGCTACATGATACATCTGACCTTTCTTTGCTAAGAAATTATTGCTGACACCGTCACTCAGCCCCCTTGTGCTCTGCACAGCACTGAGGGAAGAGTTGCTGGATGATTTTAGAGGAGAGCAGCTAAGATAAAAAATGAGAAAGTGGCCGATTAGATCTGAGATGACAGGGATGAGAAATAAAAGCCATTAGAGCCCATTTGCAATGTGCCCTCATTGAGTCAAGTTTCAAGGTGTTTCTCCAGATTATTAATGGTCTGGCAGGGTCTTTTGTACAGGAATCTGATACACGAAATAACACCCGTGTATACACGCTGTAGTGTAGAGGAGGAAAGCAGACTTCCCTCATTTATTTACTTGCAGGGATTTGAAACACAGTGAATCAGCCAGCTGGGTTACACACAAAATAAACATTCTTCATTATCGTCTCAGCCCCTTCAGATTCATGTCTCCATAATAGCGCAGTGGTACAACAGAAACGATCCTAGAACCCTGGGACTAAACTCTTCTCTTGGTTAGACGGGAGTAAATCTGGAGTGACTCCACTGGAGTAATAGTGTGGAGTGCATTGAAGGTAGTTCAGTGAAATCCATGGCTCACAGGAGCAAGGTGTGCACCCAAAAGGATAGGCTGTAGCCTCCTGGCCAAAAATTTGTTTTTGATGCAGCTGCTATTTGGTTATCTAAAAAACAGCTGGGAATCTAATCAGCACCCCCAAGTTGCAAATGTTGCTTACAAATAATGGGCCAAACACCTCAGTCAGAGGAATTGTTATAACCCCTGCCAGTTCCCTCTGGTTGATTCCCCCAACTCCCTATAATCACCTCATTCTTCTCAGAAGTGAGTTCCAAAGCCAAAAGCAGAAGAAGAGAAGAACAAGGAAACACGAGCAAGGGGTAAGGGATGTTTAAAGGTGGAATTTGCAGAGAGAGAGATGTGAAATGGAAGATGGGTAATGCTCTGAGCTCCATAGGGCTGTTTGAGACTGATTTTCGAAGATGCTGAGAAATCATTACTCCCACTATATAATTCATAGAAAATCGGGCCAATATATCGTATGCTGCCTCTGAAGCATACAGACATCCACATAGGCAGGATGAAGCTTCTCCAAACAGCATTAAATGATAACATCTGCTTTGCTGGGATTGCTGATTTCTACTAAACTCTGTTCTTTCTATTCTTACCTCCTCCTCTCAACCCTCTCCCCCATTTGTCTGTTGTGCCCTATCTGACCATAAATTGTGAGCTCTCTGGGGCAGGGACTGTCCTTCTCTGAACAGCAGCTAGCACGCAGCCTGGCCTGGAGTTTCTAGGCTTTACCATGACACAAACAAACAAACACAACAGTAGTAATTAAAACATTTGCAGACTGCAACATTGTCTAGGCATATGGTAGTTGCACAACGTTAGACCAAGGTACAGAGCTGTCCCTACCAGCGTTGCTCAAACCGCTTGCCTTTTCGGTTCTCTTTCTAGCACAAGGCAGATGCTCATTGTGGACATAAAGGAGCCTCCAATGTTATGGGAGTGGGATAGCAAAGGAAAGAACAGAATTTACAGTGAGAAGAATTTTACATAAGGAGAGACAGTTATTATTTATTGGCCTGTCTGCCAGAGGGGGAAAACTAGCCACCCAACTGGCTCATTCTAGAGGATTACATGATCTGAAATCCCTGCAGGGACATTGAGATGAGATTAGAAGAGCCAAAGGGTTACTAAATCTCCTTCCCTCCAGCCCCTGCCCTTGTTTTAATAGTCTCACAGTTTATAGTTTTAATAACAGGAATTGCAATTTGAATGTGTACAGCCTTGGTCAGTTCTGGGCACTTAACGATGTTTCTTCCCAGCAGAAGACAGAGATGAACTGAAAACACTCACTGTTGCTTTCTAATGAAGCAATAGCCTCTGCCAACAGGGCTGTGCCAGGGGATGGATGAGGCAGACTGCTCACCCACCCCAGCATCAGGGTCAATTACCTCCCAGTGGAACCCCGTCACCTAAGGGAATGATTTAGATAATGCAGGGGATTTTATTTTTAATTCCCAGGCAAAGCCGTCTTTGCTGCTCTCCATCCAGCCTTTTCATTTTGGCTTTCTTTTTTCCTTCTGCTTCCCTGGCTTGGCTTTTCCCAGGTGCTGAGCACCCACAGTTCCGGTTGAGTTTGGTGGCACTTGTGGATTCCCAGCTGCTTCTGAAAACCAGGCCACATGTCAACATTTGGTGCGGGGAGCCACAATGCATAGGAAAGGATGATTAACAGAAGTGCCCCCAACTGATGTGCATAATTTGCAAGGACATAGGATCCTGCAGAACCAGAAACAGAACCTGAGGGCCCATTTTTCAGATGGTGTAAATCAGCATAGCTCCAGCAGAGTCAAAGGAACTACAGTGATTTCCACCAGCTGCATATCTGGCCCTGAGTTTACACTGAGACATTGGTTACTTCTCTGTTCTCCAAACTACTTTCAGAGGCACTCAAATAACTTCTATGCTAGCTCTTTGATGTCACCTCTCTGGCCTACATTGTGGTTGCTAGTTGGCTTTCTCTCACCTAACCAGTTACGATGCTGCCAGTGGCACTTACATCTGCTAAACTCCCTCTTCCAGTAAAAAATTAACTAGCTGGATTGAATCTTCAAACACATCCTTGTCCATTTCCACCTCGGTAAATATCAAAAGAGAATTCCTCCAGCCTAGTCTAGGTGGGGAATAGCGAAAAGATGCCTATTTATATGGTTCAGTTTCCCTTCAGGTAAACCACTAATTGTACATACAACTCTCATCATTAAAAACCACATCTTATGGAACAAAGTCCTTTGTGGAAACAAAGAGATGGGGAAGATGAAAGCTCCACCAAAGACACGTCAGCAGTCCAGCTACAGGTCTGTACATGCCTCTCTCCTTCTTCCTATTCTGAGAATCACTCAGAGCCTGAAATCCCCTTTTGACATGTAGCTCCTCTGATGACAGATGCTCCCGGCAGCCTCCACAGGCTGCAAACAAACACATTGTTCTTGCTGTCAACTCCTTCCCCCCCCCATTGAAAGGAGATTCCAGTAAGCAACAATTGACCTCATTTGTTAGCATTAGTCAGCAAACTTGAGGCTTACGTTCCTTATCAAGAGAAAGGGAAACGCAGGTTTAAGGCTGCCAAATCAGAAATGAGAGTCAGGAATCTGTCAGCACACTGGGATGTGAGTGAAGGATGCCTTGCTATGCCCAGCCTCACCTCCCACACAGCTGAGAACTGGGCTGATATTTGCGGCGTCTTTCAGGTAATGGTCACTTCCAGAAGCAGGATGACGTTCTAGACAGCCCTTTGGTTTCATCAGCTCCAGCAAGAAGCAGGGTGACAGACTAGGGAGGGCAGATCATCTGGTCTGGAAAAGCAAAGTGTGAGGTACTGTATTAGATGGACATTGGCCTTAGCCAATGCATTAGCCAGGACTGATTCTTTGGCGGGCCCTGTGATTGACACGGATGGGCACAAGCCTTGTGTCACAAGTGAAACAGAGGCTGATAAAAACGCAGGATGAATTGCTTAAAATTTGATTTGGTGGGCCTGCTTTCAAAGTGGCCCACCAGTAGCTACGCCACTGGATCCCAGACTAAAGAGGCATTTGGTCTGACTAATATACAGGAGGCAGGAATCTCGGCTCAAAGAACAATCATCTAGCCTGACAAGAGGCAGGAAAATAGACTTCCTCTGAAAATTAAGCCCCTTTAAGCTGTTGCAAGTTAGGCATCCAAAAATGACAATTTTGCCTATAGAACCTTACTCTCCTCTGATCTGCAGTGTGTGTCAAGGCTGACTCTTCTGTAAAATGCTACCATCTGGATGTGTTAGTGTCTTACATCCCCTGCGTGCAGGTGTAAATGACAATACAAGATGCTGGGCAAAGGAGAATCAGGCCCATAGAGTTCAGGCAGATTCTGAAAAAACTTCCCCTCCCCACAGCACTGCCCATGCTTCTTAGGGTATGTCTACTCTGCAAAACAAAAGAAAAAAGACCCGCAGCAGCAAGTCCCAGAGCCCGACTCAAATGACTTCGGCTCAAAGGGCTTGTGCTACTGGGCTAAAAATGGCTGTGTAGACGTATGGTCTTGGGTTGAAGCCTATGCGCTGAGGCCTGGTAAAGGAGATGGGTCTCAAAGGCCAGGCTCCAGCCTGAGCCCAAATGTCTACACTGCCTGAGACCTGCTGCCATGGGTCATTTTGCAGTGTAGATGTACCCCAAGTCATGACCTGAAACACCCCTCACTACTTCAATGCAGGGCCTCAACACCCAGCTCTACCAGTGCCCCTTAATCTTGACCTACCATGTCCCATGGCTGTTCTCTGTCTGGGCCTCTTCCTGAGAAGGATGCCCAGCCACGTCAAACCGTGTGGCTGTCTTGGCATGTGGATCAATGTCCACATCCAGCCAGGCTGGAAACACCAAACATATTTTCACTTGAGAGCCAAGTCACAGTTGAACTCAGCTCCCCAGAGGCAGAAATGCCTACTGAGTGATCGAGAGGAATGTAGTTTTATTTGTTTGGGGCCAAAGCCTTAGAGGGATTAGCACCTATAACTCAAAGCCAATGGAATTTGCAAAGTCTCAGCACCTCTCAGGAGTCTGTCTTTGTGTTTTTAATTAAAAATCCAGCAAGGTAAGCCTGGGCAGCAGCACCCGATGTTCTGGCCAGAGTAACACCTGTGACTGCCCAGTGTCATTTGCAAAGTGGACCCCCTCTAATCCCTTGAGCACATTGCTCTGCAGTGACATTTCCAGGACATCCACTCTCCAAAAGGCATGCGGTAGCCATGGATTAGAGTTTAAAATAGAAACCTGTTTGTCTTTGTGTAGAGGGAGAAATAGCAATGAGCACACATAGCGGAATTGCCTGGCACTTGGCAGGGGTTTGCGGGAAAATGTGATGGGAGCTGCTTTGCTTTCCACAGTAGGATGAAGTTCAGAGTAATTGAGATGACACAGTAAGGGGACACCAGGGGCCTTTACCTCCTCTCCCTCCAACCAGTCCAACTCCATTGATTTCGGTAGTGTTAGCCCTAATTAGCAGCAGCCGAAGTGAGATGAGAGGCAGGCCTATGGAGTTTACGAAACCACCGATCGCAAATACTGAGGACGCGTTCTATCGGAAGATTGAAAACTGGATTGAGGCTCTAGTTTCTAACATGACACAAAGCCAGGTAATCCTTGCTTAGTTGTCACGGAGCAGCCCATGCATGAGGCCGTGCGAAGCATGTCATGGTCCTCCCAACCACCAACCTTCTGCAAATTCTTCCTGCTTAATTAATAATGGCACATATTTACCCTACTGGAGCCTCCTTTATTTGCAAATGTGTCACAGGCAACACCCTCCAAGCTAGCTCCAAGTTCTCACCGCAGCTGCTGTTCCAGGCTGGCTTTAGTTAGAGGAGCTGGGCTTAGGTTATCCCAGTAAGGTTTAACCATGCTCTTGGGCGCTCTTGGTTGACCAGGCTTTTATGGTACCTTTCATAAGCGTAAGGATTTTGTTAGCTCTGATTTCTTAGCCAAATTCCACTTGGCTAATTAAATTTTGTCTCCCTTGCAGGAGTTTCCTTTGAATGTGTTCTTGTTCTTAGCTGATTAATAATGGGGGTTTTCGGCTATCTCCACACGGACTGGGATCATGTCACCTCAGGACAGGATGCAGAGATATATACCCTAAAATGTTCAAACGTGAGTAGGGAACAGGGTTTTGGATGGCTCAGTTTTGGGATGTAAAAATTGTGACACTAAAGGGGCTGATTTTCAGAGATGGGTGTATAGCAATCTCTCTTTCTTTCTTTCGATCTCATTGGTCTTCAGAGGTGCTAAGTCAATGGAAGCTTTCGGTGTCCAGCACCTCTGAAACAAGGCCCTGCATATTTTCCAACCAATTCCTCAGTGGTATTTTCCGCCTGTTAATAGTGAGCATCCAACTGATTTATTGCTCCGAACGTCTCTTAGTTTGTAATAAAGTTTTCAGCAGCTCAGCTGAGCCCTCCCTCCACCCCCGCCCCTGCACACGCATGCATCCCCACGCTCGCTTTGTTCTTCTCGCACATAATGTCAACTCATAAACCTTTCATCAAGTCAACCAGGTGGAAAAAACCCATTACGGAAAGAAGTGCTCGTTCGGGTTGGGGAGGGGAAACGGTGGGGAAGGAGGAGTGGGAGGAGAATGCTCCCTTAAAAAAAAAAAAAAAGGCTGTATGCACTCTTCGCTGAAAAGCCGGCTTTGCTCTGCACCCCGGGTGCCAGGCCTCTGAGAAGCCTGACAAATCTGTCATCCTGATGACAGGATATGGAATGTGCTGTGTACATATTCAAAGAGGCAGCGCTTTGGGCCTAATACCCAGTGATGAAAGGAAGGCTTCAGCACAGCCAGGCTCCGCCTGCTCAAACAAAAACACTGGTGCTTTTCTGGAGCATTGTCTTGTGTAGGAATCTTCCCCCTCTCCCCCATACACACCGTCCTCTCCCCTTACCCCCTGTCAGAGATGTGCTCTGGCCGCGCATGGAGGGTTTCAGTGGGAGCCGTGCTACATGGGGAAGGTGCTGGAAAATGGCCGTGTGGGGGGAGGGATGGGTGAGATGTGGAGAGCAGGCAGCCTCCGGTGAATCACTTCATATTCAGACAATGTGGGACTGGGAAAACACTGATAGCGGTGGGTACTCAGAACCCAAGCAGTGCAGACTGCGGTGCCAAGAATGCCTTGGTGAGATGCCAACCGGAAGGGGCTTTTGCGCTTTCCATGTACAGTCCTGGAAAGGCTCAGTGCCACCAGGTGCTGAGCGCCCTCAGTTCCCCCTGTGTCAGTGGGCGGGGGGATCTAAACACTGTGCTGGATTGGGCCCCAAATCAACTGCATCTCTACAAAAGGAGGCAGGGTGGGCTTGAACTCAAGAGATCTGGTTTCACAGATTCCCGGTGTGGTCCTGGGCAAGCCACTCAATCTCTCAATGTGAGGATCCACCGGTCTTGTGCTGGGGTCTGTAGGCAACCCTCGGATCCCAGCTGCCATCCAGCAGCTTGCTAGTAACTCGTGGGCTGACTGGCTAATGGAATCCCCACCCATATGGGGGCCATGCCCATGGGTGTCTTGAATGGAGGAGCACCCGGCACCAACGATTGGTCCTGCCATGCTATTAAAGCAGAAGGAGGTACAGGAAGTTGTCTGTAGAACTAGGTGAATCCCTGGCCGGCTGCTACATTGGACCCTGCCTTCTTGCCTGATACCTGCTTTCTTGACCTGTTCTTGGTTCCTGCCTTGTTCGTGATCCCTGATCCTGGTGTCTCCCAATTCTGGCTCATCTCTGACTCCTGCTCTGACCACTAGCCTTGGTTGTGACAACATCTCATCTATAAAACAGAGATGATCATACTCCTTTCTCACCCCCTTTATCTGTCTGTCTAGTTCTTTGAGTAAGGCATGTTTTTTATGATACGTATGTGTGTGTGTACAGGACTTACTTAGCACAATAGGACACAGATCCCAGTTTGGTCTCTAGGTACTACTAGAATACAAATAATAAAGTAGGCCGCCAGAATATGTGCACTCAGAGAAGGGGTGACTGGAGCTGATTGGCGGGAAGTGAGAGGGGAGAATTAAGAATTTCACAGTAACTTTTTGAAAATGTTTACTGTTTCTTTTTAAATTTCAGTTTCTTGTCAATATTTTTAGGTTGGTGAAAAATTTCAACCAGTTCTATAAGTGGTTGAAAATGGCCTCTGTATTTTTAAATTAAAATTTGTTTTTTTTCTTATTGACATTTACCAATAAAAATGTGATCTTTTCAAACCTTCATTTGGAATAAAACAAAATGTTTCACTTTGATCTGGAGCATTTTTTAATACAAATACAAAATCCAATTATTTCCTTTCCAAAAATGTTGAAATAAACAATTTTGCAGGGTTTGTGGGTTTGGGGGGTTTCTTTTTGTTTGGTTTTGTTTGTTTGTTTGTTTTTTGTTAAATGAAATAACTTTATGAAATTGACAAAAATTAGCAAAATGTTTTGCTGTCACTGAATCTGCTTCTCTCTCTCTCTCTCTCTCTCTCTCACACACGGAATGTCACCCAGTTCTAAATGAAAGGGAGAAAAGAGCCCATCATAACCACAATCCCCAGCCTCTCACACCCCAAACACACACTTGAGTGTATCCCTGAGCTCAGAAGCCAGCTGTGAGAGCATTATGGGTAATTATGAGATGAAAATTATGAACATTTATCAACCCCAAATCCTTCTCTCTTAGTGCGACCACAACTGCTAAGGATATAATAATTCTTTGCCATCTTTCTTCCTTCCTAACATCTCACAGAACTTTTAGATAATTAATCTTCTCAATATCCCTTGGTATTACCACTATAATAATCCTTATTTTACACATACAGAAACTGAGGTGCAGAAAAGGAATATGGCTTGCCCAAGGTCATGCTGTGACACAGTGCCAAAGACTAGACTAGACCCCATGAATCCACTGCTCTAGCCACTAGATCCCATTGTCTCCCAAACAAATGGTTCATCATTCGATGTGATTAAAAAAAACCATGAAAACTTTTTTTGGGTGGATTTTGGCTGGAGTTTGGACAAACAGAAATTAGTATGAGACAGTATCTGTCTTCATCTGCAGTTTTTGCGCAGCCATTGAAGAAAAAAAAACCCACAAAATCCCAACATTCATCGGTTTTTTGTCAACCAAAACATGTTGTTTTTTGAAAAACCAACGCCTCAATGAAAACCTGAAAAACTATGCAAATAAGTTCAATGAAAATGAAAATAACATCATTTCTCCATCCTCATTATTCTCCAGCATTAAATATTCCAATAGAATATTCCCTGGAGAAGGGTGGGTGTGGAGCAGATGGTGAAGAAAGGTTGGTGAGCAAAGGGGAGGCTTGTTTCTAGAATTTTTTAAGACAAAAAGGCCGTCATTAACTACTGCCACCCTGCCTGCTACCCAGAGTTTCAGCAATACAAAAAAAAGCCATCCTTTCTACATAAATTAATCCATATCTCTCATCTACGTCATATGGGATAAGAAAGGGGACATCTGGTTCATGTTCTAGATGTCAGAACCACTCACACAAGCACACTCTAATACTACAAGATGTAACTTGACTGCATGCATTAGCGTCTCCTCACCCTCTGTCTCCCAGAGACTTGATGCTGTTGTCTCATTATGGTGCTGCCATTTCCATTGTCAATAGCAGTAATAATAACATAGCACTTGGCTTTGCATAGTACCTCTTATCCGAAGGGCTCCGAACACTTTACTAACACGTGCAAGCATTGATAACTTACCCTTATCAAAAACCGTTTATCGTTATGATTTCTTTGTTCAGTAGCACCTAGAGGCATCAGCTGAGATTGGGACCTCATTGGGACTATAAACACATAGTAAGACAACGTCCCTGCCCTAAAGAGTTTATAATCTAAATAGACAAGCCAGACAAGAGGTGTGTCTCCACTGCAGTGGCTAAACAGCTCAACTGCACAGCCATCATGTAGATGCTTCCTACATTGATGGAAAGGGGTTTTCTGTTCATATTGGTTATCCCCCTTTTCAAGAGGCAAAGCTAGTTCGATGGGTACAGTCTATGAGAGGCTCAGCAGGCCCTGTGGTCCCTCCTAGGCTGCAGATGGTTCTGGCCATTAAGCTGCGGGAGGTCAGCAGTTCCCACAGCGTTGGTTAGGGACACGACTGTTTTTATGTTATTGCTCCGTGTTTCCCTTTGTCTGTGTGTGTGTTGGCAAAGACAGGGCCCTGAGGGACGGGCTACAAACTGAATTCGGCGTGGCTGATTATTTTGCCCATGCTGACGACTGGATCCACCAGTTTATAGTGAGAATGTCAGCTTTCAGTTAAAAAAACGTTAGTTTCCCACCCTCCTGGTTATAGAGAGAAGCTTGGAAACATAAGCCCTGAAGGTTCAAAACCCAGAAGGAAAGTAAAAAGAAACCAACATACAAAAAAAACCCAACAAACCCTCATGATTTTTAAGCCTATCTCATTATTTTTGCAGGGGAAGGGGAAACCTGGCATGATTTCTGATTACTTGAGAGTCTCAGAGCTGCAGTAGGGACTAAGTGTGGAGCAGTGCCCTCATCTAGCAAAGCACATGCATAACTTTAAGCATGTGAATAGTTCTGTAGAAATCAGATGGCTAAAGTCCCTAAAATGATGCGTTTGCTTAGGTGCTTTTCTGGAACTGTGCCCCAATGTATTGGATCTCTGGACATGAGCACCACGGAACATTGAAATCCAGACCCAGGCTGCGTCTATTTGGCTTGATCCCACGTCTGTGTTAAACTCACATCACTATACAGTGCACAGCTTCCTGCCACCAGAAAGCACCATTTTACATGTGGAGCTACTATTGCAACAAGAAGGATGCTAGCAAAGAGCAACAGGCGTGTCAATACAGGGAGAGTGTGCAGATCAGACACCAGATTTAGAAGGAAGGAATGGGAATATGTTTTCCCAAGGGGAAAAAAAAACACTTTCATAGGCTCATCAGTGATTCTCAGCTTCCAGCCCTTCACTTTTTTGGCAGAGCAGCAGGTTGAAGAGGAAAAAGAAAAGTGAATGCGTGAGACTGGCCAATCTCGCCTGGCCTTTGCATGCTCCATTAGCACTGGCAGGTGATAGAAATGCAGATTACACTGTGCAAAAGGTCATAAATCACTTCTGGAGATGGGGGAGGAAACTGGGAATGGAAGCGAGGGGGATTTGTATACAAGAGCAGCACGTGGGTGTGGCCAGAGCAATGTGCACATTAGTAGGACCCTCTGGAGAGGGTTTTTTGCAACAACAGATGTGGAGTTAAAAAATGGAACATCACAAAAAATGATTAGGGAGACCATTGGCTGTTCTGGCAGGTTTATGCATGCACCTACTTTTGCATAGATAAGCACTTCTCTTGGCTTCAACAAGACCACTCGCCTGCGTAATGTAAAGCACAGATATTGCTGTTTGCAGGATCAGGGCCTAAGAGGTTGTAATGGGCTTCTCCACCTCTAGGAGTGGGGCTGCAGGTGGGTGTGGGTCAAGAAAGCGGCAGGAGGGACGGGGACTGAAACAGAGTGCTCCTGTGGTGGATGGGGCCCCGTGCTGCCAGTGCTAGGTGAGGCAGATGCTGCTCTGTGTCGGCTCTGGCTGCATTACATTTGCTTGGATTTTTAGATGCATTCTCACCTCCTTCCGTCGGGTACCCTTGGAGCTGTGATGCTAACAACAAACACCACAGGATGACGATCCAACTGTGCAGACAGCCAGCCTCAGACCTGTGGCTCCTCTTACGGCTTGATCCAAAGTCTGCTGAATGTGAGTTTTCCTATTGACTTCAGCGGGCTTTGGCTCGGGCCTTAGTGCATCATAATTATTGTCTCTAGAAGGAGAATATAATGAAGATTGAGTCAGTGTTACAGGTTATCTGAGTTTTTGGCCTGAATAACCTCTGCCCTAAACAGTCTTGTACGGCAGTGCAAAATAAAAGGCTACCAAATCATCAAGAGACTTAAAGTATGCACACGCTGCATGCTGACCCTCTGCAGAGGAGTTAGGTTAGTTTCACACGCAGGGCTGGGGGCAGGAGGATCACTGTACGTCTTAGCTAAGCTTCGTTTTCTGAATGATGTAAGACGTTTTTGGTTTATAGCTGCTGGTGAATGGGGTGGGATTGAAAGGCCTGGATTATCCTCAGAAGAGAGTTTAAACCAAAGTCTGTAAAGCTTTATGTAAGTAATAATAATACCTGCCTCTGACATGGTGATTTGCATCAGTAGATATCAAAGTGCTTTACAAAAGAGGTCAGTATCATTATCCTCACTGTAGAGATGGGGAAACTGAGTCAGATCTATCTATCTGGATTTCTCTCTGTGCCTCAGAAGTGCTGTATAAGAGCTAGTTATTAATTAATTATTATTATTATTATTTTATTTTAATCTAACTCTGCTCTGACTACCATCCATGCCATAAGTTTGAGCAAGTCCATTAGCTTCACAACACAGCCCCTGCTGGCACCACTGCTAAACTTGTCCCAAAGAGCAAGTGAATTCTGCCAAGCCTGACTAACGTGAGAAGGTGGAGGTGAAGCAGCAGAATGAGCGAGTGAATCGAAGAATAAAAGCTATTTCGGAAATTCCCTCGTGCAGGACCCTCCCTGTCGCCCAACTTTTCAGCTCAGTACCGCTTCCTGCTGACAGCCAGGGAAGAGCAAATGTTTCCTACTTTTATGCATGCTTAAGAACTCCAAGAAATGAACAGACCTAATTAGCAGAGCCCAAACCCTCAGCCCCTCCTTAATGACAGCCAGGATGGGCGTGTGGCCAAACCCTTCCAATAGTTTAGAGAAAGAAAGAACTGTCCGAAATGTCCCACCCATGTAGGAAGGAGATGCCCTTGTGCCAGACACAGCCCTGCCCTACCCTGCCATGGTTTCCTGCAGCTGGCATGCTTGAGTCACGCAGTGAGCCCAGCTCTTGATCAGGATTCCAGCTAAACTGCTCATGGAAATGTGCATTTGAACCTCTCTTTCCAAACGATTGGTCTAGATTATTGACACTATAAATGTTTCCTGAAAGGCACCGCTCTGAGTTAAAGAGGCAGTAGAACCTACCTGTTAATGTAGAGTACCAGAGACAGCCCGCCTGGCTTCTATTGCTGGTTTTGCCACATAGTTGTGGTGTCGCTTTGGGCCAACATTTTCAACCCTAGGTGCCTTAACTTAGCTTGGACTCTTAAATAAGTGGCCTCATTTTCAGAGATGCTGAACACCTAGAGTTCGCATTGACTTCAGTTGGACCTGTGAGCCAACACCCTGATATTCAGGCCACTTACATCTAGGTAACTTATATTTAGTTAAGCGCCCAAGAGCTCTCCCGCACCTTTCAGGAGTTATTCATGATGCAATAAGAACTGGCCCAAACTTTCCAAAACTTGCATCAGTCACAAAATCAGCTCAGAGGTTTGCAATGTAAATTAGCTTGGTTAACATTTCACTAGGGATTCAGTTTTCACCTCATTCTTCATGTGCCTCCCAGCCTCAGCAGGTGCAAGAAATATCAAAACATCCCATAAAAAGCCATGGCACTGCTGTAGCAACCCTTTGCCTTTGTACAGGGACGTTTTAGCAACCAGCCAGGTGTCCAAACCACTGCTGATTGTTGGGATGGACTACCAATGATTTTGCCGCTTTTAACCATTTTTAGGCCTTGGCAAGAAAACTTAGCATAACCAAGGCAGCTGCGGAGGCCGGAGGGGAATAGACAGTGAACATGTGAAGTGAACTTGACTCTGCGTTCTCTCTATCTGTATACGCTGGGGCAGCTGTCTGTGAAAAACAGGGAGTATGGATATATTTTAAGACTGCAACTAGGGGGGAATTATTGCTAGACTTATAGCGTGAGATACTGCCTTCTTAACAATTCTTTTTAGTGACGTGTCTCTAACTCCTGCTTCAGCCCAGTGAGGGATGTGTTTGTTCAGCTAGGCAACGTTCTTTTGATTGACATGTCTCTGTAGCTTTTGGGGTACAAGAGGGAGGTAGTGAGTTTGAGTTAGGTGGATTGCTTCGTGAACATATTGGCAAGATCTCCAGGTGCAGATGGAAGGACTGGCCATCCAGAAATCTGTGATTGAAATCACCCGAAGACTGCCTCAGACTTGTGGAATAACTATTAGTCTGGGCTACTCTCATAACCTGCTGTATTTTGTATGTACTTGAGACTAATAAGGCAGAGACTCTGAGCAAAGGCATTCCACTGGGGGTGCTGGAGGCTAAAAAAAGTGAAAGGCTCTGAAGTAAAAGCACTTGGTTTTGACTTGTCTATGACAGCCAGATAGCAGACAGAAGGCACTGCATCTCCCTTGGCTTATGTCCTTGCAGAGACTAAAAGCTACTGGGTCGAGGAACCCTGAGTAACACCTTGATGAGTCATCAGCATAGAATGAACCGATGGACTTTCAGAACTAAAAGTGGAAGCCTCTACTATTGGAGCTTAAGGAGCAACTCCTTTAGCTGGAAGCAGTAGTAGGCTATTATCCTCTTATGTGGACCAGCCACTAAAGAGATTCACAAGACACACAATGGAACAATGTGCTAATCTTTCATCCCAGCACTGTCAAGGAAGCTCATTCTTATGAGGTTTCAGACATGAAAGTGTCGAACAAATTTTGAGCAAAGTTTTGGATAGAACACCTGAACCTTTGCAGGCTTCCCCAGCCCTTCTCTGGGAAATGGCTAGGCCCTTCCTATCCACACAGTGTTCTGTGATGTGATTCACACACACTATTCGCATGGGTCTGGAATATCTCAGCACTCAAGTATTTATCCTTCAATAAAACAATGAAAACCATGTCTGAATCTAACTAATATCCTCTCTGCAGTCTGCCAAGAGAAGCCTTGTGTTTTCAGTATTGAAAACCAAGCCTGATTTTTTGCATATTTTATGTTACCATGGTTTATGTCCAAATGCTGGGATTTAATTTTGTCCATCATCATACCATGTTTTCCATATGACAGCGGTGCATTCCTCTTTGCTGTTCTGAGGGATGACAGAATAGAATTTAACATTGCAACCACCATACTTAAAAGTAAGTGCTCAATTTCCTTAGGCCCTGCAGTTCGTGTGGCAGCTCCTCAACCCATGTGCATTGTTTTCAGTGGGGCTGTGACATTTTACACCAGCTCTGGATCCACCTCCAGGTGTATCTGGTGCAGGAAACAGTCCAAAGAAGTCAGATATAATGAGACTGAGAAGTGGGATAGATAAAGTGAGATTTGATAGGGTTGAATTTAGAGATTAAGAGACAGAATCCTTTCCAGCTATGACTACATGAGCTAGCTAGCTAGCTAGCTATCGCTGCCCTGTTCATTCTCTGTGCAGTGTAGCTGCAGCCATGTTGGTCCCAGAATATTAAGCCTTTGCATTTGTGGTAATGTTTTTTATTGGACCAACTTCTCTCCACACAGAGCCTTCAAAAGCATGTCTCTCTCACCAACAGAAGTTGGTCCAATAAGAGATCTTACCTCACTCACCTCATCTCTGTTCCATCTCTGACTGTTCTCGCTAGCCAGGAATGTTATTGTATTTTCCTGTTTAACATTCATTAACTAGCCCGACTTCTGTTGCTGAGAACCAGGGGGAAGGAGTCCCACCAGACATCATTCCACCAGCCACAGCCTGCCCCTCAGGCCAGCCAACTTCTGCTGAATGATATCTCAGAAGCATCTGTCAGTCAGGCGTCTTCCTGCTGCGTGAGGATCTGGATGCAGGAATGGGCTTCTCCTCCGAGAACATAGTCTGGGATTTTCAAAGGAGCCCAACCAACTCCAGCTGGAATTTAAGCTCCGGTTCCTGAAAGAACTGAGCCATTCTGCCATCACAACTTGCCATCGCAAGAGGACTGTTCATTGGCTAGCATTTCTGTGATGTCATCCCATAAGTGGTACTTCTTTGGATGTGGTCAACGCACGGCAGCAGGGCCCACCCTCGTTCAGAATGTCAACGGGGAGCACTCATCAGTATTGATGACTTTCATGCCTGTTTGTCACACTCCAACATTCAAACCACGAGCTGGAAATATGATGTCCCACCTGAGAAGTGTAACAAAGACAAATTGGGAAATCCCAGGAGATAAGGAAAGGATTCGTGTCCCGTAAATGTTTTATTTTCTGGAAGGGAAAAAGACTTCAGAAGGCAGATGATAACTAGCCATTTGGGCCGAGGACTCAACATGATTGCAGGATCAATTATCAGACTTTGGGATCTTGCCCCGGGATTTACAGTCACAGGAGTGGGTGTTGTCGTGGCTGCTAAGGGTGTTACGGTCACTGTGCTGGTGGAGCCAATGGTCTGGGAGGGGGAAAAGGAAACCAGCCAGAATGCAGAGAGGAAGAAAGCTTGTATTAATTAAAAGCAAATGTTGTGTGTTGGCTGGCAGGTTCCGAAGCAGATGTTAATAAAAATAGCCAAGAGCAAAAAGTTATAAATAATGAGGGTAATAAATATATGTTACTGTTATTTTATGTTTATTCAGGTCAGAGCCATGTGTCATCCAGTGCTGGAAAATATCCTGGTGTGAGACGTGTCATGTTCAAACAAACATGCTGTACTGTAATGTACACTACAGAGAGCCACATGTCTTCATCAATGTACTTCCTGACCCAGTCACTCAGACAGTGCCCACCAAGAACTGTATACGTGTGTCCCCCCATATTCACATACCTCTCTAGACAGCGCCATGCACACAACACCTGCCTCACTGCACAGAGTGTGTCTCCCACTTTATATTCCCTACCTGAAACTCCATACAGTCAGCAGCTGTGGCTTGTCTGAGCTCCTTTGTGAATCTGAAAGTTTCCTTGCAGCCAGTATCCCAGAATTCAGGCGATTCCCATCGGTGTGATCCCAGTATATGTCACAGGGAGGTGAAGAATGGGTTCCAAATTCATCTGTGGCCTAAGCTCACTGTAATTAATGAGTTAGATCAGAGAAGAACTGGACTCCTACTTTGAATTCAGCCATCTCGTATACGTGCTCCAGGGTGGGATTTTCGTATGTGCCTAAGGGAGTTAGACAGACAAATCAAATTGAATTTAAAAGGTTTGGGGTGCCTAATTCCCTTATGCACCTTTGAAAATCCCAGCCTATGGTCTTCAGGGCCAGCTAAATCATCACCCTTCACTCTGCACAATGAAAGGCAGCCTGTGAGAGACTCTTTCTGTCACTAATGTGGTGTGGCACTGCAAACACATCTACATAGGCAAGTTCCCCCGTGCCTTCAGAGCCCAGTTCACCGCTGACAAAAGTGAGCTCATTCCAAATCTTCTATGGGCTTTCACCCACTTACTCCTGAAGTGAATTTAGCCTAGATATTCATGGCCGCACCATTGTATATAGTACCCATCTGGAAACATACTTCCATATATGTGTACATATACACAGAGTACTGTAGATGTAGTATACATACATATGGGCCAGATCCTTAGATGGTGTAAATCGGCATAGTTCCAATGAAGTCAAGAAAGCTAAGTTGATTTACACCACCTGAAACTCTGTGTGTGTGTGCCTTTCTGTCTGTGTGTATGCAAACTGAATAGAACGAGACTGACCAGTCGAGTTTAATTTTCCAAGTTAAGTGCACATTTATTTTTTTAAATGCCATAAATGATAAAAAGTAAATTACATTTAAAGAATTGTGTCAGTGTTTGGTAATTTAACACACTCCAAGGCACAGAGATAAGAGATTTTTTCAAAGGGAAAAGAATATGGACATAGCCCAACATTGTGGTTTCTCCATATAGTTGGGCAAATGTGGATGTGGGTATATGTTATGGGTGTGTGTATTCTTTGGATATATGTATCAGTTAAAGTATGTGTGTATAAGAGCAAGAGCAAATCTACATTGTGTTAATTTACATATACATATGAATACCCACGCATATAAAATAGTGCATATGTATGTATTCACATTATACAATCACATGCACATATAATTAAATGTACACAAATACACACTCACATACATACATAGCTGTACATTTATGTGTATGCATTTGTGTGTGTACATATATATAGATGCACACATACAATTAGACGTGCATGCCCACATCTATATATAAATTAATTCACATTCTAACTGATTCATCCCTCCCAAGACCATGCCCTTATATGCCAACATCTGCACCTACCCATATACAAGACACCCATACAGGGACACAATGATGCATATAAATCTCCATACCCGTAAGGACAGTCACCCATATAAGCATTGTGTCCACCCGCACACAGAGCAATCCCTGTCTCTTTCAGGCGATGTACTCTCACCAGCATCATCTGATCTCTGCCCTCTTTTTTCTCTCAATTAAATTTAAACTTTTTGCAAACCTCTGGTAGAGTGACAAGTCAGTGCCAGACCTGTCTTTTAATACACAAAAGCATAAATAATGCCATCCATCACATCTGTCACTCAGAAAGATAGATTGCTACTTGTCCAGACACTGGAATGACACAAAAGTGAAAGTTAGAAAGTGTCTCTTTTCTTTTCTTTCTTTCTTTATTATTATTATTTTTTTTTATTTGCCGGACTGCTTGATTCTGATTAATGGTGCTGTCAGGGTGGGATTCCGCTTGCCAGGATAATGAGTCAGGAATGTATTCCCTGTCACAAACACAGCAGATGTCAGGGGCAGAAGGGCCCGGGAATGCCAGAAACAATATACAGTTTCTTCCTAGTCCCCTGACAGGCCAATATGCTTCACAAGGTCTAATTTATGTAGACAAAATGCAGGCAAGGGGCCGCCGCAGCAGAGAACGATGCTGGAAAGTCTGCACTACAATGCAACAGAGGAGGGACCTGAAGGGAGGTAATGAACAAGAGCAGTGGCACTGTATCAAACGGCTTTAACAAGAATGGCCCAGGACCACTTTGACTTCATTAAACTGCACTTTACATCATTATGGAAAGAAATCAAACAGGGCAGAGGGCTTCTGTTTCTTTTAATGGCTTGATTAGGTTATTCACTGATCAGCATTTGCCGTGGTCATACTCGTGCGGTGACTACTGGGAGAGGTACAATAACACAAGCAGTAGTGCAGTACCCAGATTTCCTCTTATCTGGAGCTCATGGATTTGAGCTCTGAATTTTACAGGTATATACAAGAATAAAGGCAAATTCAGTAGCATTAAAGGGGCATCGACTAGAGATAAACATCCTGGCCAAGACTGTCAAAAGTAACTTAATTCTGGATGCCTTAATTTTTTGCGTGTCCAACCGGAGACACTTTAAAGGGGCCTGATTTTTCAGTGAGTGCTCAGCACCTGCTCTCTGAAAAGCAGGCCCTTTCAATATGCCACAAGCTGAGCCTCCAAAATAGAGTAACCTAAAGTCGCTTTTGAAAATCTTGACCCCTATCTGAACAAAGAAATCCAACTAATAATTTGTGTTTCTTGTAGTGCTTTGGCTTACAAAAACTGATATACTTCTTTGCATCTAATAGGCTTTTAATCACTTATGCCATTTGAAAAAAATTAAGAAATTTGCATTTAGCATTGCTGGAAACAGAAATATGCTTGTCTCTTTGACTGTCTGTTCACCTCTCTGGGGCAGGAACCATCTTTTTGTTCTGTGCTTGAACAGTGCCCACCACAATGGAGTCCTAATCCTGGAATGAGTCTCCTAGGTGCTACCACAACACACACAAATAAATAATATTCATTTTCGTGTGTTCAGATTCTGTGGGGCAATATTAAAGTCCCCCACTAGAACTTCTGAAAATGTTAATTAGACGAGAATATTGGTTTATGAGATAAAAGCTCCATTCAAAGCCCAATGAAGTCAATGGGAGTTTTTCCATTGACTTCAGTGGGCTACGGTTCTTTCTTGAATGTGTTGCAGTGTTAAGGTTTCTTACATCTGTCCAGTGAAATCACATTATACTGAAAAATTTGAAGCAAAGGCTGATTTCAAAATTGGCTTGTGCAAGAGACAGTTTTCAAGGGCAGGAATAGAAATGTGCTTCGAAAAGCTACTTAGATTGTAAGTTCTTTGGAGCAGGGACACCTTTTTTGTTTGGTGTTTGTACAGTGCTATGACTCAGGCTTTGAGGTGCTACAGCAATGCAAATCATAAATTATCATTATTTTTATATGAAAGTTGGACATGATAAAAAGGGGCCAAATTCTCTTCTGGCATAGCCCTAGTCGAGTTATCCCCAAATCTTTCCATTTCATGAAATCCTTTTTAGTCCTATTAACAAAATCTTTGAAGTGGAGCCTAAATGTCTTGACATTCATCCCACAAAATAATGACCCCAATACAGCGTTGTTACTTTAAGAAGAGGAACAAAACAAGGCATAATAAAACCATGTCAGGCAGTTGGCTGTGTTGGTTTAACTCGGGATATTGCAGCCCAATCTCAAGATCGTTGTATGGAATCAAACTTCTCAGCAAGCTTTGGATCAGGCCATTAGAGTGTCAGCAGCAGCAGCTTTTGAATTCTGCTACAAGAATTAGGTCTGGCTGGCTCTTATCTCCCTGCCACTTTTGCTTAATCTGACCCCAAAGCATGTAAGGTGCTGCTAGTAACTCCTTCCTGAAAAACGGGAGCTAAACCCTGACATAGTTCTGACACTGAATGGCTAGAAGCCTTGAGGACTTAGAAGGAGTTGAAGGGGGAGGAAAAACATGGAAAGAAGTAAAATCAAGAGTGACAGAGAGATGAAAATGAAGATAAAGTTCTGCAACCCTGAGTCACGATAGACAGGAGCTGCTGCCTTAAATGGGGAAGTGCAGTCAGGATGCTGGACGTGGCTGATTCCATGCCCAAACTGAATCAGATTAAAAAATGATATTGAACTTTCCCCAGATCCAACAAGGAAATATTACTGCTCAGTGTCCTCCTGGAGCCACGTGTGCCCAGTGCTCTGTACACACGCACCAGTGATGTGATTCATCAGGGCAACACAACAAGTGTGTGAGCAGTGTAAACTGGTATAGTGCTACTGAGGTCAGTTTAATGTGTAATTTACACACCAAATAGGGCTGGAAGAAGGCAGGAGCGTTTTCTCACCACAACTGTTGGGCCTTATCTGCACTCAGGAATAGCCCAGGTGAGCAGCAATCAGTGCAGAACCCAAAATATAGGTAAAGGCAAGACAGGGTTTGATTCCCTGAGTTTATTGGGGGGTCAAGCATTGCACGTGTCCTTGCCTACGCTTAGTAGTCAGCATAGGTTCAGCTATATCCATTGCTGGCCACCACTTGCTAAATCATGGCCAATCCCGAGTGCAGAAAGGCATTAATTATTTTTGCACCTCTTTCTTACGGACCCTGGATATGTAAATTACACCAGCTTGCTTAGATTCAGTGGGACAAATTCAGAGGTGAAAGGCGGTGTGCTCATGAATGGAAATTAATCAAAATCAAGTTAAAGAGAACCTAAAGTAGTATTAATTTACACATTGATGGTCTGATTCTACTCTCACTTAGGTGTAATTCCAGAGTCACTGGGCCAAATCTGTAAATCTGGAGTAATTCCACTGCAATAAATGGTCCTTATCTACAGCTGGTATAAAGTGGCATAGTTCCACTGACTACGTTGAAGTTATGCCTAATTTGCTCCAGCTGTGAATCTGGCCCATGGAGTTACTTTGGATTTATACTGGTGTAAAGATCCCGCTCCGTTGCAGTCAGTACAATGACTTTGGATTTACCCTAATCTCAGGGACAACACAATTTGGTTTTGAGGGGGTCAGAAGAAGCTATAAATTACATCAACTTGGACTCATCTCTGGGTTGGGACTTCCCAACACTTATCTGAAATCCTTCCTGATTGAAGTCCATGGGAGTTTTGCCATTGACTTCACTGGGACCAGGATTTCACCCTGTATCTTTCCTTATATACTATACAGCCAACTAATTTTATCCACAAATGAAGACCTGATCTCCTGCAAAGCCAGACGCAGCTATGAGACTAAAAAGAAAGGCTTCTGCCCAAGTCACCTGGCTTAACACAGCCTTTTCCATAACGTCAGGGCCTCTCGCTTCCCTTGACCAAGACTTTGCTTCAAAATCATTAAGGGTTGTTGTTGGGGATTTTTTCCCCTCCAAAGAGCAACATGTTTTTATTTAAAATTATTATTCCTGCTCAGAAGGTCCCTAATCAGAACCAGCACCTAACAGTTAGTCTGCAAATAAAGGAAATAAAATTAAATATCACAATTGCTTTGGTTTAGCAAGCCTGAGGGCTGCTGGGGTTTGTGTGATGGGAGGGGGAGGCAAAGGGGCCTGTTTTCTTAAGATTAGTTTTGCTTGTATTCCACTGATCAAAGAAGCAGATTGTTACGTCGGAACAAGCAGAAATGCAGAAAGGCAGCACGTTAGAATAACTGTGATTGATGCTGCGTTACAGGAGAGCCAGTGCTAAGTGTGGGAAGTACACAATGGGAGCTCCTGTGATGCAGAACAGGGGAGTAGAGGCCAAGGAGCTAAGGGACAGCAAGGCTTGCCCTCCAATGCCACAAAGCAGAGCTGGGCTGGGCAGTGAAGGATGTGGAGGACCAGGGTTGCTCCTGTAAAGCTGCAAGTTAGATGTGGCCAAGAGAGTGGAGCATGGTGAGAAGATGGGAAAGCAGGAGAGCACCTATGTGTCTGCAGGGCAGGGCCAAGATGGAGAGCAGAACAAAGGGGAATATAGCAAACTGAGGAGTAACTACGACGAAAGGTGTATGGTCAGACCTGGGAATTTACCCTTCTCTTCTCTTCTCTTCCACTCCCCTGGCCTTCACATCATTTTTTAAATTCATGAAGTGAAACAATTTGAAACTTGCAGTCCCTTTCCTTCCCCATTTGGTAATACAGAGACAGAGCTGGGGGGAAATGTGCCGAGATTCAGCTTCTGGCATCTTCTGCACGTTGCGAGCCGGGGGTGTAATGGAAATCCTGTGGAAGCAGTTATGACATGGACATTAATAACAATACCAGAGGCGCTCCTCAGGCCTAGCTGTGTTTCATTACCAGAGATGCTGAAAGGAACTAACATCATTTCACAGAATAACCTTGGTCTGTGTATGTTTGAGATTCTACAGTGGGGAAGGCAGTGGGGGTAAATCTAACATATCTTTTTCTGGCCTTCTCAAATCCAACACTTAGAGTAAATCTGAAGTCACTACGCTCACTTCAGCAGAGTGGGCCAGATCGTGCTCTTTACACCAATGTGAATCCAAAATAAACTCCCCGGGCCCAGATTCCCAGCTGGTGCAAATGAGGCAGAACTCCACTCAAGTCAGAAACGGGGAGACAGGAGGGGTGCAGGAGGGTGAAGGAGGATAGGCTTCTTTCTGTATCGTATAGAATCAGAACATGAGTGAGCAGCAGCCAAGCATTGAATTAGTTAAGCTGTCACCTCCTGAACTTTACAGAAAGCTGAAGCATGGAAGATTTATGCTTATCACAGCCAGCGCAGGACGCTCTGTAACCTGAGTTCCTGTTGGACTGGGTCAAAACGGTCAGTGCTCAGTCACGCCCTGACTTCCCCTCACTCCCTCCCCCATGAGGAAGGATTGGATTTCTAATGTTCTCCTCAGTCATCCTTAGAAGACAAAATTCAAAGAAGTGGCACCCTAGGATCAGGCGTCGGTTTGGAGCAGGGAGCAATGTGCATCTGATCAAAAGCGCTCCCGGCTGCTTCGCTGAGGCACGTCCCTCAGGAGGGAGAACTGAAAAGACCAATTTTCACAGATCTCAGCACCAGGAAACAGGCATTTCATCAAGAGGTGAATCGTGGTGCGGAGGATTTGGTCAGGCTGCTGTTGCTGAGACAGAGACAAATGTAATTTATTACCCTGAGGCCTGCTGACGTTCAGGGAACTCACAGGGAGCGTGCAGCATTAAAAGAGGCCTGGCCCGCAGAACGCTTTTTGGAAAGGGACTAATCGAGATGGGATATTCTCAACTGTTTGAGTACCTTGAGGCCTTTTGCACAATTGTATTGTAAATAAAGGGTATGCCTGTGTAGTAAGAAGTGAGAGCTTGAGGCCTGCAACCTGGCAGAAGAGGCGGAGACATAACACCTAAGTGGAAAAAGCCAGGAACAGGAGACAGGCTGTAAACTTACGACCTCACTGAAACTGGCATGGAGAAAAAGCTGATACTGCAAACACACATATTTCCAAAATATTACTAATATCAACCCATTACTAAAAATATATAGCCGTGCAGAAAGTACCGACCGAGACAGCCTCATGCCAAAGAGACAAGAAGGGCCATCTGACCCCCTGAAATGACACTCTGACGGCCAGAAATGTCTGAGAAGATGACAAAAGAGTTATTTTGCCTGAACCATCCAGTACAAGGTGAGGGGTGGTGTTAGACGATGTCAAGAGGGTGGCAACAACCTATGTCGAAGGGGGCAGAGCGAAATTGTCTGTAACGGTCTTTAAAGGAGGGTGTCGGAGGGAACGATGTTGTCCAGCCTAGGGGATAACGGAAAGTCCCGCCGTTAAGTTGTGCTGAGTCGATTGTAACGGAGCACTCGTATTTGAAGTGTACCCATGGATACGCAATAGCTTGTTTCTCATTGTGCTTCAACTGCACTAAACCTGGCCCGGGTGCCTTCGCTGCTCAGCTAATCCGTGGTCATGTTGATTCATTCGATCGTGAACGCTGTCTCGGCTATCTGCAGAGCTAAGGCAGCTACGCGAGGGAGACACGCACGCAGCCTACACCAACAACTAACAACTGACAACAGCCTGTACTAGGGGAAGGGATGGCCTTGTCATTCAGACACTGGCCTAGGACTGAAGAGCTGTGAGTTCCATTTCTGTCTCTGCCACAGACTCTGCGTATGACATTGGGCAGGTTACGTAACCTTCCCTGTATATCAATTCCCCATCTGTAAAATGGGACAGCACCTCTTCAGGGTGCTCTGATACTAGAGGTTAGAAAAATACCGAGATACATTACATTATGGAGAGGAAGGAAGGCAATAGCAACTCTCCTTCTCCAACCTGGTAGATAGCAGTGCTGTCCTGTGGATGAGATACATAAATCAATGTGACTGGGTGTATAAACCTTGTCCTGGCTGGAAAGGCATTAACTTACATCCAGAGACTCAGTTAACCTCTTCTGGGCTGCATCTGTACTGACTGTCAGACCCGGGTGCAGGACTTCAAAAAGGCTGCAGCCCAGAAGTTGGGAGGAAGAAGGGGAATGGAGCAGACAGGTTTCTCCAGGGAAGATCTGGAAACCTGATTGGAGACAAGGGCCCTGAGGAGTTCCAGGCATAACCCTTGGAGTGTGCCAACCTCTGAGCCAGGGCTTGATGGAAGCACAGAAGCCTGTGGTCAGACAGGAGGGCAGTCTAGATGAGCAGAAGTGACAGGGTGGTGGCCAGCTAGGCTGAAGGTGAGATTATTTTCATATTTTTTTTTGATTTTGGTAAAGACCCTGAGGTCCCAAAAGTGGGTGGACTCTATAAAGGGGTCCGGCCAGGGGGCTGGAGTAGGCCAAAACACTGGGGAAGCTGAGGCAAAGTTGCTGCCACACTACATCTGAACACAAGGGAATATGCTGGAGCAGCAACGTTGTCACAGCAACTTACCATCATTAAACATTGCCTAGTGCGCTTTGTGAGGGAAGGATGTAATTCTCCGTATCTCAGTCGGCTGTCCAGTTCAGGGGATGACATTCCACACAGCTCTGTTCTTCCTGCAAAAGATGGTTTATATGATTATTTCTGATGCAAATGCAACCAGGTGAATTCACCAACTGGCTGGAAAATAGTGGGCAGATGCCACTGGGAAGGAAAGTCATGCTGCTAAAGTTAAAGGAACTTTGGAAAGATTAGTTGGGCCCTACACTAGCAAGCCTAAGATGAAGTTGTCACTTACTACCCTTTAGCTCAGTGTGGCTGTGTTCAGTAGCTTCCACAATGGCCTGTGCCTCTCTCTGTGTGTGTTTTATGGTGTGTCCATCGCCATAGTACTTAGCTCAGACAACCAGGATCTCTGAGTTATATTCTGGCCTCTGCTTCAAACTCACTGTATGACCTTGCAAAAGTAATTTAACCTCTATGCATCTCATTTTCAAAGCGTGTCCTGTAGTACTTACATCATGGGGTGCAGTGAGGATTAATTAGTATTTGTGAAACACTTGGGGACCCCTTAAGTGAGAGGTGCGAGGTAGGAACACAAGGTGGTGTTATTTCACCCCAGTAGCGATTAAACGATAGTACAAAATGCTGTAGCCCACCACTTCCCATCTGCGTGAGTTCGTGCGTCTGTAGCAAGGCCAGGCAAATGACTAATGCAAACCCGAAGAGCGACAGCGGAGCATATTGTAAAGATCAACCCTATTTCAGCTTATGTTCAAATCGGAAATGCCAGAGATTGTTTCATAGTCTTCTGCAATGTTCATTATAAAAGTCCCCAGATGGCAGATGGCTATTAGCTCATTGTGACCTATATAAATGTCAAACGTAAAGCTATTGCCCCAGTGAAAATCTCAAAATAAATAACAACAGGAGGGATGCTGTTCTGCTGCCATCAGGATTTATGGATTATGAATTCATACTAATTCATCCCAAAGCCAGCAAAGGAATGGAGCTTGTCCTTTTTCGAGGGATTCACTTAACACCTGCTTACAGATGAATTTAAGTCCTGTTTGCCTAATTCTTCAACCAATCTCTTCTCTGGCTCTGGACAGCTACCCCTAAAGGGACAGCTGGTTCCTGGCCAGAACAGAATGTATGCAGGGGGGTATCGATTAGCAGCAGACAGTGTCAGTGTCAGTCACTGCTGACAGTGGAGACCTTCCTTTGTTTGCCAGAATCATGTAGCAGCAACTTTAACAACGATTTCCAATTGTCTTTTGTTGCCTTTATTGATCACTATTATGCCTCTAAATTATGTCAAGGTCCTGATTCCTACATTGCTTTTTAGGGACTGTGATGTGTTTTCACAGGCTAAATTCTGTTCTCAGATACATTCGGTTTGATAAAATTAATTTGTCAGTGTTTCTACAATTCGCCTTATTCTCATCTCTTTAGGAGGCATAAATAATAATAATTAAAAACTCACATGCAAAAACAGATCAATTTCAGATCATGGCAAAAATGCCAACGAGTAGGATCTTCTTAGAATACAACCTCCCCCTCACAACTCGCTCCCCACAGAAAAGAGCATGGTTGACCAGATACACTTTGCAGCATGCCCAGAAGGTCAACTGACTTGAGCCCCAATTCTGATCTCACTTATACCACCATAAATCAGGAATAACTGCACTGAAGTCATAAATACGACCAGAATCAGGGCCATGAGTCCTGTCAGGCTGAAGGTTTTCCATAAACAGTGCCCCAGACCCAAGATATGGAATTAAAGGGCTTCTCAGGTTGGGCATCCCAGATCTTCTCAGACGTTGCACTAAGACATGCATGAGTATATCCCAATGAACTGAGTTGAATGCGCACGTCTGAGGGCAAAAGTACAAACTATGAACTCAGGAGTTCACTTTAAAAGTAAAAAAATTCACTTATGAGTTCCAGAGAATTTGGCCTAGATAGCCAACTTAAGATGACTGGGTGAACAGCTTAGCTAATCATCATTATTAATATGTTCATTTATATTTATATTACCCTCCCGGCCAAAGACCTCAATTAACATCAGTTTTCCATTGTGCTAAGCCCTGTACAAACACATGGGAAGTAGAGTGGGCTAAAATGCTGTGAACTAAAAAGTGTCTAATACAAATCTTTTCTCAATAACAAACTTTTTGTTGCCATTGTTGAAAGTTTTCATGTTTCACAAAAACGGCCGTACCTTTTCTCCATGGTTTTTTCTCACAAAAACACAACTGGAATGGGGCTAGGACCAACAACTGGGTTTTTCGTAAACAAACAAAAGTCTATGAGCATTTTGGTAAAATTTCAGCTTCTGGTAATACGAATTAGTAATACAAAGTTGTAATTAAATGAAACAAAAATTAGAATTTGCTGTAACTACACTGTAATAATAGTTAAACCGCACTGTGGTTAATGTTCCTGTATTATAAAGTTCACCCCAAAAATACATAGTAGTTTACAGTGTTTGTCACTAAAACCTCGACATAGGTGATAGATACCATGCAATTATCCCAGGCCCTGAGTCATCAAAGTCATCAAAGAACTTAAACGTGTTTCATATATTGCCATCACCTTCAATGGTACTTACATGTGCTTAAAGTTCAGGGAACAACTGCTGTCACGGTACGGTTATTTTGACAAATGCCAACCCTTTTTTGATGGCGATCTCTGTAGGACCTGAGTATGTAGTGCATCCCATTTTTTGCTGTCTTAACTCTTTTTTCAGAACAGGTTACTCCTCGGATCAGAAGGACAGATCCGTAGCAAGTGTAAACTGATATAGTTTCATTGAAGTCAGTGGAACTATGTCCATTTACCGCAATTGAGAATCTGGACCAGAATATGAAATTACACCCACTTACTCTAAAGGTACATGTGTTAGGTACATTTTTTTTTTCTCTTGGTTGACTGGAATTTGCTATGGAAAACACACAATAAAGGATTGTCCAGGTCCACTTCACATCTGTTTCATTTCCATTGTTCCAGGTCTTTAAATCAACTGGTTACTGAAATTGCACTTGAAAATTAATTTCCAGCAAAGCTTTTGCTGACAGCTGACAGATTGCTGCATGGCTATATATATATTGTTTGTGCCCTAATGTGAAATGGAGGTCTTTGAACAAAGTTTTTTGTTTGTTTTTCTTTCCTTTATTAAGTCTGCAATTCCACAATGCCATGGGTTGAGCCATGTTCTTTGATGCTATGTGTATCAGTGTCTCTGATTAAATAATTTTACCAGCAGCCAAATCCTATATATTGGGAATAGGCAAAGTATAACTACAGGCTAAATGTGGCCTACAGAGGCTTACTGTATAGTCCATGTGGCAGCAGTCTGGTCTAACAGATAAGATGCTGAACTGGGAATCAGAAGACCTGGATTCTATCCCTGACTTTAACCCTGTTCTGCAAGCCACTTCTTTCTACGCCTCTGTTTCTTCTCCAGTCCTTTCTTTGTCTTGCTGATTTTGACTGTAAGCTCTTCAAGACAGGATCTGACTCGCAGCATGTGTTCGCACAATGATGCGCCAATTCGAATCCTCTAGGCTCTACTATAATAGAAGGAGAAGAAGGAGGCCCTTTGCTCTGCTCTGTGGATCTCATATGCTTGTGGCAAGCATATCGTTTTCTAAGAGGCCAAGCTCCAGTCCTCCATCAAAGCCATGTCCATCTGTGCATAGATCATGATTTTCCAGGAAATTCCATTCCCTGATACAGAGGTGGGGGAAACACCAACAGCCTTTGTCCCTCTGCATCCCAGCAAGGGTAGAGTTAACATGATCTAAAGGCAGAAACAAAGAAAGCTTTCCCTTTTCATTCTTTAGTGTGCCTGTTACTCCCTTCTATGAGTATTTGCATGACCATAAATTCTGAGCTCTGGAGGATAGATCCAGCCAAAGGCTACATGTGCAGGATAGTATAATGTAAACTGCATGTGTTGTGAGAAGTTGTTAAATGGAACCACTGGATGATAATGTGCCCAGCATTGCTGTTAATATCAGTCCATTTCCTCCCACCAGCCATAAAACAAAGACCTCCTCCCAATCAATTCTACCTTTGTGACAGGCCTAGCTTTTTTTTTTTTTTTTTTTTAAAGAGAACTTTTTTGGCTACTAGAAAGCCACGAGAGACCCAGGAGCTGGGTTCCAGCATGCTTGAGATTACAAATGGGCCGTGTCTGTTCATTCCCATTTGCGCTTATTGCCTAGCAGACAATGACATCTTTTGGAAAAGTCTGACACAATCCAATACCTCTGTGAACTTTCCCAGCCCCTTCCCCACTCTCCTCCCAATAAAAAGGCTGTTCTTACAGATTATAGGAACTTTTCCTTTTATTGGTTCTAAAAGTGCCAGCCATTCATTTAATCACGTGCTCCTTTGCATTGTGGGATGGAGTTCATTTGCCATTATGCCCTTCGCAGTTCTGAATGATGCAGAAGTCTTCTGAAAGGGCCTTCTATTGGGCCCCAAATGCTGTGGTTTCTTGCCCCCAGCGCTCTGGACCATTCCTGCTCCCACTGAGATCCGTGGTAAAATCCCACTGGTTTCGGTGTTGGGTGATTGATCCATAAATTCCTAACGCTTAACCAAGGTGGTGGGAAAAGATTTGGGGCAAGAATCAAGGAGGAACTGGATGTTTATATGAATAAGAGGAATAATGAACAATGATAAATAGAGTGCTGGAAGGGAGATAAAATCTCATGTTTCGGGGTTTAAACCAACCTCACGAGACCTTCATGGGAGGTAGATTATCCCAGCTCTGTCTGGTGTGGGTTTCTTGCACCTTCCTCCAAAACGTCTGATGTTGGACACTGTCAGAGATGTCACTAGACTGACCTTAGGTCTGATTCAGTCTGGCAACTTTTATGTGCCTATGTATGTTTTAGAGAGGAACTGGGGGAAGGAGAGTGGAATCGTAAATCCAAAATACAAATGAATTTTCCTTTTAAAGCCGGATAGCTCAGAATTCATTTGTCTATTATTTCCCTGTGAAGGCCCAAGCTGACTACCCTGTGTTTCCCCTGCAAGAATCTATCATATCACGAGCTCCTCGAGCAGATCAGAGTGCAGGAAACAGCTCGACTTGAGGTGTTTGGGATGTCACTAGCTGTTTCTGAGAAAACACAGAACCCTGAGCTCAAGCCATGGCAGGGAAGTGAAACAAAGAACTGGTTTCCCATAACATTTGCCTTTCTCTGAATTTTCAGTCTGCGCTCAATGCCATTGCTGTTAATTTAATTGTCTCTGCCACTAAAGGTTTAAAACTTAAAAGGTCTTTTAAAATATTTCTTATAGAAGTTCCACTTAGTTGGTTCTAATGATGTCTGCAGAGTGGATAGGTTTTGCAGTTCCCAGCATTGTGAAATGACCGCATGTCACACCCCTGCTGGGAGGGGTGCTCCTGCTGTTACCTCCAGGTGTTTTATTAAGATACAATCACAAAAGCTAGAAATCTTAGCCTCGACTCTGATTCAGCAAAGCATTTAAAAGGGAGTGCAAGGGAACTTCATTGGGATTGGACCATGGGTTTAAATGCTTTGCTGAACCTGGGCCAAAAATGTGACCTTGGCAGTGCTGAATTCATTGTTATATTTGCAGGGGGCTGATGCTATGCTCAGCGATGTACAGAACAGAGAAGAGCCACAAGAATGATTACAGGATTAGAAAACATGCCTTATAGTGATTGAGTCAAAGAGCACAAACTATTAAGCTTAACAAAGAGAAGGGTAAAGGGTGACTTGATTATAGTCTGTAAGTATATATGGAGAACAAATATTCAATAATGGGCTCTTCAATCTAGCACAGAAATGTATAGCACGATCCAATGGTTGGAAGTTGAAGCTAGACAAATTCAGACTGGAAATAAGGCACACATTTTAAATGGAGAGAGTAATTAACCAGTGGAACAATTTACCAAGGGCTGTGATGGAGTATCCCTCCCTGACAACTTTTAAATCAAGACTGTAGGTTTTTCTAAAAGATCTGCACTGGGAATTAGTTGGGGGGAAGTTCTGTGTGGTGCATGTGATACAGGAGGTCAGGCTGGATGATCACAATGGTCCCTTCTGGCCTTGGAATCTAGGAATCTACGAACCACGGGATCTCAGCCTGAAAGCCCTGTCCCCCTCCTACAAAGGACCAGATGTCGCCATCCTGTTGCAATGAGAACTCAGTCTATTAGGAGGTAAGGCCCAAGAGTGCACCTGTGCCTGAGTCAGGTGACTGAGGGTCATGTGATGCAATGCCTAGTATAAGAATAGCTATCCATGGCACCCTCAGGGTGCAGCATGGAGAATTAGATAGAGAGCAGTGGAAAAAGCCCGCAGGGGATAGAAAGGAAGTTGCATGGGTGACAAGTGCACAGATATAGAAGCTGAAGGAGGCTGCTGCTTCACTTAGTAGAGCTTTGGGGCTGGCACCCAGGGGAAGGAGGGAGGGACCAAGCTCTGCTATGCTGTTGCCACAAAGGATTAACAGCAGTTCCTAGTAGGAGGGCTGCAGGGAGCCTTACACCGGAGGGTGGGCAGAGGGGGGCTGTGAGCACCTACCTCAAAGGCAGGGGAATTTGGTATGTTATGGTGTTGCAGAAGCTCCTGAGAGCAAAGGTCAGAGAAGGCTAAAGCTGAAGAAGCATAAGGAACGGGCTATTTGTGCACCTCTACTGCTTAGAGAAGAGCCACTTACATTTATGGGGAGGTATCTAGTAAATCAGCTTCCCCCTCCCCCCACATCAGAGGTGTTACATGGACTACAGGGGATAGAATTCCATAGTAAATCCTACACGGTAGTTCCCAACACCCAGAGAGAGGACATTCTGGTAAGGAGAGGATTAATTAAGAGGCTTTTCTATTAATTTCTATAGGGCTTTCCCATAAGGGGTGGTGATGAGCAGCATGCTATGGCAGGAGTGTGCTCACTGCTCATTAACTCAGCAGAACTGCTTGCCTGAGTAACGGCGGCAAGCGTGAGCTCTTAACAATTGAGCATAATTTAGAATCTCTCCTTTTTTTTTTTTCTCAATGGAAGTCAGGTGCCTCTCTCTGACTGTGTACAATGGCTCAGTCAGGGCGTGAGGAATCCTTGGACCTTCTTTCTTCCTTCTGAAGTGGGCTTTTCTCATTCCACACTGCCAGTTCCCTATGATTGAAATTTGAAAGCATGTAGCTGTTAATCTGGGAGTGATTAAAGAGCCTCATTTCTTGGAAGAGTCAGTACTCATCATCGGCTGTGATGAATGAGCCTCTAACATCCCCTGATCCCATTATATTGTGATTAATTGTGCCAGTTTAAGTCAATAATTCATTTGTTAAAAATAGGCCTGCAAAGTATCATTTGTCTCTGGGGAGATATCAGAATTAAAAAAAATTCATTTGATACTTCTCATTAAATTAGTGTTGGGAGTTCTATTGAAGGGTTCTGTTCATGAAACATTTATTGCAGGCTTATTTGATAAGAAGTTGTATTTGTCTAAAATTATCTCTGCTAACAGATGTAACAGCCTGCATTTTTCCAGTGTTAATGAAAGAATAAAGAGTTTAAAGAGGTGCGTGTCTGGAGAGAAAGGGCTGCCCGTGGCAAGAGGAGAGATTTCTGAAGATAGGTTTTAGGAAACAGACAGGAATAATATCCCAATCTTTCAGTACAAACTGGGGGTCGTCTTCCCCCTGCCCCCATGCGCTTCCGTGTAACACTGTGTTAATGGGAAGTTGTGTGCTTGCAATGAAAGATGTATGTGTCCCAAACTCTCATATGTATAAATGGTTATAAATGTTGCATTCATAGTCATTGAGCCATTATAAATGGTTCAGCTGTGAACGATTCTAAAAGGAATATATAGGGAATAGTAGTTAGTCTGCTAATGATAATGGCCATAACTGACAGAGACACATGCTTAATATCTTCATCTCTAGCCACTCATACTTGGCATCGTTGTAATATTCCCAGAGAGGTATGGAAGGATGCACAGACGATGGGATCCCACCAAAACTGCCCACAACACCCCTGTGAAGGAGCAGCTACTGGGATATCTCACCTTTTGACCTTCACGTAGCTGGTTCAAATCCAGCCCAGGTTGTTTAGAGATGAAAAGCATTACTATCTAATGTAGGGTTGGGCTTGTATGAATGAAACCATGGGTGATCTCAGTCACTTTGACCCTCTTCCTCTCCTGTTTATTAAAATGTAGGCTCTTCAGGGCAGTGACTTACTCCTTGTGTGTGGATTCAACCCCTCACAAAGCCCTTGCAGCCTGTGGAAAAAGCTGCAAAAAATAACCTCTGTTATTGGGGAGAGTTCAGAGGCTGCTACTGATTTGCTCTGTCATGGAAGGGATCCCCTGAAGGAGGGTAAACAGCCGGAGCAGTGGCTGGGAACAGAGGGAGTGTGAAATGGGATAAGGAGGGAAAGGTGTGTGACAAATTGTTCTACCACACCTGTTGCAATTGGTGAGCTCCAGCAGGCACTAAGGTAGAATGTCTCCTGTGCTCTCCGTGGAACAGAGCAGTGCTTCATTTGCCCCTTCCTACCATTTGTCTTCAAGGCACAATTGACACCCAGGTCATTCAGTGAGTGTCATGCCGGTGAAGCATGCTGCACCAATAGCTCTGGGGGAGTGGAGTCCCTTTCGAATGGCCTAAGCAGTTATGAAATGGGCCGTGGCTCAGTCCTGGGCTGGAAAATCTGCCTCTGAGGGGAAGAGCGTTTGGGGTAGGGGGAGCCCTTCTCTGACTGCTCCCCAGTCTCTCTGCTGAGGTGACAATAAAAGGGCTAATGAGTGCCATTTTCAAACATGACACGAGTTCTTCCACCCCCCGAAATGGACTGACTCCCGCAAATTATGACCCTGGGGCATCTTCTGGAGAAAACGTTAGCGGTTAATAACTTCCAGTTACCGCTGACCCTGGATGCAATCGAACCAGTGACCTAAAAAGTCTAGAGCCCAGCTCTAATTCTCCAAGCTATTTCTCTTCAGTCTTAGCACAGAGCTCTCCATGCAGCAATGCGCCCACGCTGGGTATTCTCTCAGCACAGCATAGCAGAAAGGACTATGGTCTAATGGTTAGAGCTGGTGACTGGGCTCTTGAGTTCTATTCCTGGCTCTGCTATTTGAATTGGATCAAAACATTTAAAGACAAGCTTTGGGCAAACACAAGTTACTGGGCTCCGTACAGGGGTAAGCAGGTGGAATTCTAGGGCTTGTGAGATACAGGAGTCCGACTAGATGGTCTAATGGTCCCTTCTAGCTTTAATCTCTATGAATCGCCTGGTGCCTCAGTTTCCATATCTGAAATTGGGACGTTAGTGTTCACCGGAAGGGGATGTTGCGACTTCCTCTCTCTAATGTTTGAAAAGCACGTTGAGATCCTTTGCTGAATGGCAAACTGTTATAGCAAAGCGGGCTTCTCTTAACACATCCCTACAGAAATCAGGGTGAGTCTGGCCCCGCTAAGGGCAGCAGAACTTGGGCCACCATTTGTCTCTGAACGATTAAGGGAAGGCTAGAGAGAATGTAGCAGGGAGGGAGGTATTTGGAGAAAACAAGGACATACAGCACCCGTTTAAGGAAATCTACACATTAAGCTAAGGCCAGGATTGGAAACCCAAAACAACCCTGTGCCAGGGTCAGTTCCAAAATACATACTTAAAAAATCGCTATAAACCACAAGTTTCTCTGCAAAATTGGTCTCCAGGCCTGTTGCTTGTATCTCTATGATATTTTATAGCTCTTGCATCAGGTTACCTGGTGATCTGCCCATCACCCACGCTGCACTCTGCACAATCCTTCCATTGTTCGCAAACCCGACTTGACAGCGAGGTCTATTGATGTGACATGCTTGGCCAAAAATGTGTCACGGCTGCAGCAGGGTGAGGGGAAAGTGCCTTTGATGTCTGAGTGACGAGTTTCATATGTCTGCGTGGGGTACGGGGAATGTGAACTTGAGCAACAGTCAAATGGCGAGGGGAACAGCAGGCCACTGACCATCTCTCGGTTGCAGACACAGCCTTGCAAATGGTGTTTTGTCTCATGGTCCGTGACTTATGCTCACCCTCCTTTGGGAGAGAAATTAATATATTGCTCTGTTTCCAGGGTAATGTGGGGTTACCCTCATTCATGCTTCTTTGGCTGGTCTCCATAAAGAAACATGATGGGCAGAGTTCATCTTTGGTACAGTTCTACCCAATAAACATAAGAGTAAGCCTCCTATTCATAGTCAGCAGCCCCTTCCTCTCAGTTAGGGTGGTCACACCCTCCTCTCACAGATACCCAAGCAGCCTGTCGCTTTCTTGCTGGTATAGCTTGCCATGTCAATAAAGTCTCATTTGAACTGACAGACTCCTATTGACTTCTTAATGGGCTTTTTTCGTCTGCCGCTGGATGCCATTCTTCTGCTATTTATCCATGCTTTGTGGATCTAGCTTAGGTTCTTATATGGAGCCCATGATCACAGTATGCAAGTGCCTCCCAACCTTTAATGTATTTAGCCTCCTCCTTTTGAGGTAGGACAGTGCTATTATCCCCATTGTACAGTTGGGGAACTGAGGCACAGAGAGACTAAGTGATTTGCCCAGTGTCACGCAGGGAACCCGTGGCAGAACTGGGAAATGGCCCCCAAACTCCTGACTTCTAGGCTGGAACAATAACCACTCACCCATCCTGCTCTTTTGCAGAAAGCATATGCATGCATTAATAATAATACTAATCCTAAACAGCACTTTCATCCTCGAAGCTGTATATCCTTCACATTTAGCTAATTCATCTCACCCACAGCCCTGTGAAGTAGGTAAGTATTATACTGACCATTTTACAGATGAGAAAACTGAGCCATAGAGAGGTGCAGTAACTTCTCAGAGGTCACAGTGGTAGCTGCAGCCCCAGGGTAGGAGCTCCCAGTCCTATGCTCAGAACACTGCACTCCTCACTTCTCTGGTTTAAAAATATAGCACAACAAGTGGCTTGGGTTTTCTTTAATCTTCTTTAGTTGCCTCACCCTGGAAGCCATTTGAATACAATGCCTCATAGCCTGACTTATGGCTGAATTAATCATTGCCCATGCGCTAAATAATTCACACCTATGTGCTGTGAAGATGTCCTGCTAGCTGCCTGGGAAGACACTTAGCTGTGAATTATTGCACAATAACTCACACGCTGTCAGGTTCCCCTGTTTCACTTTAAAAAAGCCTCTATTAGTGCAAAGTTTCACCTCCTTTTATTTGGGGAAGTCTCACTTCTGCTTCCCCCTGCTCACAGAGAGCAGCGAAGAGATCCACCGAGATCCATCAGACTAAGGCATTATTAAGCATGAGCATCAGACCCTGACTTTACTGGCCCCAGCGAGTATTTGCGTCCAAGAGCACTGGCTATGCACCACCTCCCAAGTATTGGCATCAATGGCTCGGCTATTCTTGTGAGAAGCACTTCACCAATGTGAGTAGAAGGATTCACAACCTGCATGTGGGTTATTCGTTAGGCAGAACATTAGCCCTGGTGACTGCAAGAGCACTGATTCCCAGGCGGGATCATCCACCAGCTGGCCATGGCATTTGCATTGGACTCACCACTGGATCGGAAATATCAGGGTCCCATTGCTTTTCCATTTTAAGGCCTGCCCAAGGGTCTGGGGTTTGCTAAGAAGCCTCCCCTGCCTTTGTTCTCTGTCTGTGCTTCACACGGGCACACACGCCACTGGTTTGTTACAAAACAAATCAAATGAAAAAGATCTGCCACCTCCTTGCTAGCTGAAAGTCTCTGGTTTGCAGAGAGCCCAGGATGCTGCCTGCCGTCTCCTTCTGAAGCCTTGAGAAGGGGAGAATTCTGCCACCTGCTGTAAGACTAGGAAATGCCGGGAGCCTAACGTGATGCATCCCAAAGGACAAGCAGTGACAAAAGCTCCTATTGCAATTTTACACCCAAGCTGAGCCTCACGGGACCAAGAGACACTTTAAAAGAGAATGGTTCTGCTCTCTTTAGCCCCAGTGTAAATCAGGAGCAACTCCTGTGAAGGCAGTGAAGTCACACTGGTATAAAAATAGTGTTAGAAGGGAACGCAGGCCTTTGAGTTTATAGAGTGAAATTCATGCATATACAGGGGACCAGTATGACGCCTATGCACTGCTGAGGTCCTATTTCCATCTTAACAGGAGGAGTTTAGTCAGATTTAAGGAGTGCCTGGCCTTAGCATGGCCCACTGCACGGGGGTCCTTTTCACCTCCAGAGCAGTGAATTTTATGACGTTCGAAGATACGGAGCTAGCTTTCCAAAGAGCTCCGTACACAGGGTGCACACTGAGTGCCGGGATCTGTTGAAAATCTGGCGCAAATTGTGGGTGCTTAGCATTCAGATATCTGGCCCTGAGCTCTTTGTAAAATCAGGTCCCATTGAATCCGGGAGGGAGGGATTTTCTTTATTGGATGGTTGTTATTTCATTAGCATGAGTTCAAACTGAAGGGGTAAAGGCTTCACTCAGGAGGTTTCATTTCACCAGCAAATAACATCCAAATGCATTTGTGGTTCATTTGAAATAGCAGTAAATGATGTGTTCCTGTTGGCCAAAAAGAAAACATTTGGACAGACAATACCGCTCCCCACTAAAACTGTTACGTACGCTCATCCAGCCCTGGGAGCAATGGATATTTTTAAAAAAAATGAATTAATGGCCCAGCTGTGCAACCCATACTCACTCACACATTTCTGAGCATTTAACTCAGTTGGGACCTGATTCAAAGCCCAGAGAAATCAGTGAAAAGATTCCCAGTGACCTCAGTGGGCTGTGGCTCAGACCTGCAGTTAGCCCCATCACAGTCAATGGGACTATTTGTGGATGAAACATATTCCTGTGGAGAGGGAACCGCAACAAAGAGTCTTATTTTGAGGGCCTTCTGTTGGCCCCTGAAAGTGTTTGGTGACAGAAGTAAGGGGTGCAGCCATCAGGCCGCAGGTGAGTTTAGTGTTGGTGAAATGTGTCAGCTGAACATCCTCTTATACTGACATCATCTCTCTCCCCACTAGTGACAGCAATCCACATTGTCCCACTAACATGTAGCGAGATCAGCTCCAGGGGCCAGACCCAGAGACAAGGGAAAGACACCCATGGAGTTTGGAGCAGGCCCCAAGTGAGAAGGGAATTCAGTCATTCCCTGTCCCATTAAGGGAGACTTTTAACAAGGCCATTTATGGTGACATTTGCACCTAGCCACAACAACTGGGATGAGCAGGACTCCTCTCCAACCAGCCCCCCTTGGACAGAAGCCAGCAACTAGTAACAACTTTTAGTTCCTCCAGACCTGAGCTGGATTGGACCTGGCAAATAAGGAGCCACCATAACCCATTGCCAATCCTGTAAGCCATCCATTCCCTCTGTTCCCAGCCACCCCAAAGCTGCCTGTCAGCAGGAAGCATAAAACAGAATCTGACACAGGGCAGTGATTTTTTTTTTTTAACAATCCTATTATGAAAGACAGAGCTTTCGTGTTTCCTTTCCAGCTTTTATCAAGACCTAAATTGCTGTCAGGTTTGGGGAGAACCTTAACTGAAAAGAAAAAAATTTTTTTTTTAGAGAAAAGATTTTGTTCAGTTCCTAAATTCCTCCCCAAGTCTCCTCCAAGCCCGAGACCCAACAGTATCCCTATTAAATTATATAAAGCGAGTCCAGTCCTTGGCTGTCAGCAGGACCCATCAGTCCTAATTTATCGCCCCAGGAAACACAGTACAATTATGGTAATAAATAATAATAGGATTCAGTACATGACAACATGAATGATGGAGCCTCTCAGAACTCATTTACATTGCTTTGTGTTGCAATCACCCTGCTTCTAATGTAATGCCAAGCAAATGAGCCTTTTTGAATATTGTGCAATCTATTGCAAGTCAACTGGCACAAAACTCACTCAATAAATCATGTTCAAACACATGCCTCTAATGACAGGTAAATCAACAATGAAGTAATTGCATTTAATGTATTGAAATACTGGACAAAAACAGTGACCTCAAAGTGACTTTTTGTTAAAGGTACCATATAGTCGCAACGGCAAATGGGTCTCTCGCTCGCTCGCTCTCTCTCTTTTTTTAATCAGGCACTTCTTGCTCAGATGCACACATGAGGACTAATGATACTGTTCCCTTCACACACCTTGATTCATGGGCTGCTCTGTCTACCAGCAAGATATCTGGTGTTAACTGCACTGGTTGTTAGGAGTTGTAGGTGCCGCTGGAGATCAGTGTATTTCTTTACAAGCTTCAGGACTTTCAGCCATGAAGCCCTGTCTGGAGATCAAAGTGTCTAATAGTCAGCAAAGAACCAACTCCTCGGAGGTTGTGGCTCCGTGAAGCTCCATGGAAGACGATGCAGCTGCGCCAATTTATACAAATGGGGGATCTGACCCGTTGCTTTGAATTGACTTTGTTCAAACGGGCTTTTCCCCTTCCATTTCCTTGTTTTGTTTCATTGTGATAAGAAAAGGATGAGCAGGGCTGGCAAGGGGGAGGGGAGATTTCCACAGTGCCTGTTATCAGCCCACCAGGTGATTTCTTGTAGGGTTGTTGGGAGAAGGGAGGAATTGACTGAGTTCAGGCTCTGCACCAGGCAAGATGGTGGCAGAATTCATGGCCTCTCCTGGTCTATCTGGTGGGAGGGAGGAGGCCTAGAGCAGGGGTAGCAGCTCCTCCTCCTGAAATGGGTATAAATGGGTATAAAATGCTGCCACCACTGTGAGGAGCAAGTTCTGATTTGCTAATGGTTTGCACTCGCTTTGCATGAGTGTAAATGATGCCACCAGGATCAGGGCAGGGGAGAATCATGCCCAGTGAACGGATCTTCCACGTGAACTTTCTTTCTTTCTTTCTTTCTTTAAGAGAAATGATTAAGCAATGTTGCCTATTATAAACTGAATCCCAGACACCCCGATGAACGGGTTCATTGGTTCGCACATGATGCTCTGATAACTATTGTAGGCCCTTACACTCGTGTAACTTCCTGAGAGCACAGGGTCAAATGCAACACAGGCTGTGGGCCAGCCCCCAGATGATGGGGACAGACTTCATGATTCTGAAGAATTCAGCTGGGAATCTCACAGGAAGAAGGTTTCTCTGAATATCTCATAGGTTCTGCTTCTGAGTCTAACCAAAACCTGGGAGCCCAGAGGCCAAATGAAAAAATAACAAAGAAAAATGTGATCCAAAGCACATTATGCACTTCTACTGATTAATCCTCGAAGCCCCATTTTACAGATAAAGAAACTGAGGCACAAAGATGTGCAAAGGCCCATACAAGACGACACGCCGGCCTGAATCTGAGCCTCCAAGTCCAATCCCTTTCCTGGACGTGAAGACAGGCTGTGTCCAAGTCTGAACTTTGCTGCTTAAGTTCGTCTCTTCAAGAAGGAGAATTGATGTGAGAGCTGGAGAGGAAGGATGGCCCAGTGGTTGGGGTCAGTGGCAGACCTGGGGTCCATTCCCTGCTCTGACACAGGTTCCCTGTCTGACCTTGAGGATAATAGAATTTCTCTACCACCCAGAATAAATACAGTAAAGAGCGTGAGGTGCTCCGATACCACGGTAATGGGAGCTGGAGAGGGATTAGAACTCGGGCATTCCTGGCTCCCAGTCAAATGCTCAAGCCACTCTTATCATCATTAGAATCAGCAGCATTATGGTAGAGGCCAGAAGCCCTTTGTATTAGGCACTGTATAAATGTATAGCAAAGAAATGGTCTCTGCCCCAAAGAGCTTAGAATCTAAAGTGTAAGACTATAGACAAATGGTGGATACAGCACAGAGGTGTGGGAAGTGCCATGAAACAATACTGGGCAATGTGAAAGTCCTTAAGCGTTTAGTTTTTCAGGAAGAGGAGAGTTTTGAAGCGGGATCTGAAGGACAACGATGGAAACGGTCGCGTTTCAGGGGTAGCCTGTGACTCCCACCTCTGCATGGCTCCTTCCACAGTTAAACATGCCGGGAAGTATCAAAGGCCCCTTTGGAAACATCAGGCAATGCAAAGGTTTTCCATCTCCCCAGGCTGGCCCTCTGTGCTGATCGCTCCCATATGATGTAAACTGATTAGTGAGATGGCTAGAGGCAGCATAAACGAGCCATTAATGGAGGCAAAGAAAAGAACAACAAAATTCTACAATTTTAGAAAATTGTTACCAGTTGTGTGCGCCATCCAGATTGTTCTTCTGAGAAGGGAATATCAGGATGGCCGAGACGCCAGGCCTCCGGGACCCTGATTATAAATATCTACAATGTTGACCTTGGTTTTTCTCCATGCTGTGCTGGATTCATATCATTCCTGGAAGCATGACAGGTATTTGGCACAAGGGCATTCCACAGCCAGAGCGCCTCTTGAAAGGCAAACTGCCATTATAGACCAGTGCACTGGAAGCAGGAGTGCTGCGGCTCTACCTGCTCGGGTTCTGGAGATTCATAGAGCTAGGCTTGCATGGCAGAATTCAGAGCTGGATCCGGATTTCGAGTACCCCAGCGTCTATGTGGTACTCTGAGCGAAGGTTATAGTTCAGACCCGTTGCTAAGCACTTCTAGATACTATTGACTTAGGTGGGACATCTGAGTGCTGAGCAGCTCTGAGAATCGGGCCATGTGCAGGGACCATCTGAGGGATCTGTCTCTGAAATGCACAGTGTTCAAGGGGGGGTAGAATCCTGGGTTTGGTCCAGGGCTATCTCCAGTACTTTAAGGTCATTTTATCCAAACAATTGCACTTTGCTCCACAGGTTTGTCATTAGGCATCCTATATCCACATGCACACACATTCAATGCATTTGTACACCCGTGTGTGCAAACCCCCATCCTCCCCCCCCACACACACACATTTAATGATTGAGATAAAGGTGCACAGTCACAAATCCCTCAGTGTTTACCCCTGCACACACACACACACACACACACACACACACACTCTTTTCCCCACCAACTGTGAATTAATGTCAGCGGTTCAGCGAGAGGAAATAGTCTCTCTCCCCCTTGTCATTTTATTACGCAGCTCCCAAGAGCCAATAATCAGGCTCTGGCTGTGCAAAGACCCTGGCTCAGGCAGCGTGATTAATGACTGGGGGTCAGTCAGCAACACCTTTCCCACTGGATCCCTGAAGTGCACATACAATCCAGCTGGAAATGAACAAGAGTCTGAAAGTGACAAATCAAGTGTCTGAACAATCAGGAATCGAAAACAAATTCAGCCGAGACGAAAGGGGGAAAATGTTGATTTTTTTTTTTCCAAGAGTCCTTAATCCAAGGGCTGGTTTTTGTGTTCTCTCCCTCCCCCCATCCCAAGTGACTTTTAGTATGGTTGCCATATTAACAGCGCTGGCGACCGTGCAGTTCCGGGGCCACAGGACTGGGATCCAGGAAACTTGGGCTCTTTTTTTACCTTCTCTGTCTGTCATCCATTCCCTCCCGCCCTGCCCTTGGAAAAAGGGCTGCGTTCCCTCTCCCAGGCAGCCAAGGAAAATGAAGCCAAACTGTTTTCAGCGTTAATGAGACAGAGAGATACAGATAGGGCTAAGATGGGGAATGGATTTCTCAGTGAACTTCAAAGGAATAGAATACTATTGGCACTTGTGTCTGCAGCGTAGCTTTGCCTCTGGTCACAGCTTATATTCACAGGCCCGGCCATGCTGGGGGTGCATTTTAAGCCACAACTGTTCTCCAGCAGGAAGCAGAATTCTTTCCGTGGCACCTTTCTTTTCAAGGCCCCACCGGTGCCTTTTTTCAAAAGACATTCCCTGCCTCGTTTACATCACCAGAGAGCGGCTGGTTACAGCCAAGTTTCGCACATAATTAAACTCCCACTCCCCACTCACGCCTGCACCCTTCAGAAGGCAGCAGGACGTCCAGCTCCGTGTTATTAATATCCTCCAGCAATGAAGTAACAAGCGAGCGTGTTACCACTCTGGGTCTGATGTCATCAGACTTTATGAGAGGCCCAGTGAGTTGTACTTCCTAGGAACAGGCTAATCTCCCAAGCTTTTCATTTTGCTCGGTCGATAATTATTAGCCATTCTCTTCCCACGCAGGGCTCTGCCCAGAAGCCCAGCTGCAGTGCTGTGTGTCAGCTCGTCACTAGCAAATATTACTCGGGGTTGGGGTTATTTGCTTTTCTTGCAACCCACGCTCTTGGTTCCTCCAAGTAAAGCAGGCTCACACCTGGAACATTCACAATCCAAAAACGTCACACCAGGAAATTGAATTCTTCTAAACTCCTGCTGACCTGCCAGTCCAGACATCGGAGTAGGAATGCACTTGGCACATCAACCCACGTCTCAGGAGGAGAAAGGTGGGGTAGGAAACAGAGCTGGTGCTGAGCTGCAAAATTCAGCACCAGAAGTGGCTGCAGAATTCAGGGCTGTTTGGATCCTCCTGGAGGGCCAAATCCTGCTCTAAGTAAGTGGAGCGCCACTCCATTGACTCTGATGGGAACGGTTAATAGACGCAGGGGAGTTACTCCATATATGCACCTATGTGACTGAGAGCAGAACATTCCACTCTGGCTTTGGCCCAGGTCCTTCTCTTGTGAAAATATTTGCAGGTCCTGAAACTTCTCTCACTGAGAACTTGTCAACACACGGGAGTTGCACTGGTCTAACTACAACTGGTTTTTAAACAAGTACAATTAAACTGGTGCAAACCCCTCTGTGGACAGACTTATTTGAGCTTCAGAGTGGCTTATTTCAGTTCATCACCAGCCCCTTCCCAATCAAATTAATGCACAGTTAAATGAGCCTAGCTTAAAATGAAATAAGATTGTCTGCATGGTGTTTTGTGCTGGTTAATGAAATAAATTTAAAATCACCCTCTAAGTTAAACCATAGACGGAGAGAAATGTAGGGCTGGAAGAGACCTCAAGACGTTGGGTAATCCACGCCTGGAACTGAGGCTGGATAAAGTAGTGTAACTCTGTTGGCCGACAAGCCCTTAAGGTGATGTAACTCAGGAGCACTGATACAGAAAACAGTGGAGCTATCCAGATAGAAAACTGTGTAGGAGCATGGAGAATCTGAGCACAACCAAACACCATTACAGTACAGTAGTAGACTACCATGTGTAGACATTTAGGTCTGAGCAACATGGGTTGGCTTGGTAGCATTTTCCATTTCCTTTGCATTGGTGTAGATGAGGACACGTTACATGGGCAGTGGGAGCGATCAGGCCCCCTAGTGCTTGAGAAACTGGGAAAAAGAGCACGTTGGTCAATTGTGCAATTTTGCATTTACTTCACCTCAAATCTCAATTTATTCTACAAAACAGGGTGGTGATCTTTGGTTCATTGTTGTCAAAAAAAAAATGCTGAGTTCTCTGGCTGAGTTGATTGTGTGAGAATTGGAGACGTCTTTGTCAACTTCCGTTGCATTATGAAAACCAAAACATGTTCATCTGAGGAAGTGGTGATATTTTGCCCACGGGTGGACTCATGAGCTCTGCTGAAAAAAAACCATGAAAATCTCCAGTTTTCGAGTGTGTCGTTTCTCAGACAACTGATAGATTTGAGCAGCTCTGTGAGAAACGAGCTGGGTGTTGAAATGAAAGGACAGAGGTAAAGGGAAAGTGAGCAGATGAAGTCAAGAAGTTTCCAAAACTTATAAAGACTGGCAACAGAAGATCTATTTCTATTATGTCATCTTGTCCACACTCACTCCCTCACCCCGCAGCCAACGCTTGTTTCTTCCCTGCACAATGTCCTCCAGTGCTTTGTCCAGCCAAGGGGTAGTGCTAGCCCATCGTATGCTCCAAGCAGCAATATTTTTGGGAGACCGTCTTACACTAATACTAATTGTATTATTTCCACAAACTAAAAATACAGCGACACGGCACATACTGAGATACTTATTAAAAAGTCCATGTTAAATAAGATGAACAGTATTTTGAGAGTAATACTAAACTGGGGGGACCTGGAGCAGTTTGAGGTCCTAAGCAATTGCTTAGTTGGCTTATGCCTAGTGTTATCACTGGTCCAGCCTGTTCTAAAATGACTCGAGCAATGGGGTTTCTATCACTTCCCTGGAGAGACAGTTCTGCAGTCCAACAGAGCTCACCAGTAGGGAATATTTCCTGGTAATCAGTTTAAATTTTCCTTTGCTCATTTCATCCCATTACTCATTAGCTGTAACCCCTTGGCTCCCTCTAAATAATTCCTCTTCCTCATCGAAATAGCTCTAGAAACCCACTTTCCTTGTTTCACAGATTCCTATTTAACTCCTCCCTGCCAACTACCAATCCCCAGCAGCAGCAACAACATGCCCGATTCTCATGTTCCCTTGGTCCTTCCAGTCGGGACATTAGGCACTGCACTTTAAAAAGCTGCAGACTCCTTGGAACCTATATGTTAGTTTTAGAGCTGACTGGAGCTTCAAAGTCCTCAGGTCAAGATCCAGCAAACTCAACACCAGAGGAAATTAGGTTGCTAGGTTCCCAAGATTGTTTATTATGCTCTCAGCTTTAATTAGCTGTAAGTAACATCATGTCAGTGTTCTGCCACAAACGCTAAAGCTGTCAGGGCAATTTTACAGAGTCTGGCAGTTTAAATCAGAAACAAGAAAGTCAACATGTCAATAATGGATCTGGACATGATGGATATATTAAGGGGAAAACCTGAAATGTTCTGGACTTCATTATATCTACTTTGACTCTAAAAATGTATGTCAGAAGAATCTGTGCCTCATTGGAAAAGCCCCTTGGAGATATTATTCCATTCAATTATAGGGCACTGCTGCTCACCTCCATGCATTTGTTTTTTCATGCTTTACCCATTACAAAAATATATGAATGGAAGGTGTAGAGGTGGAAATAGGCCGTTTGGGTTTAATTTCTACAAATATATCTACAGCGCTGGAGAGGATGTGATGAATTTAGAGGAGAGGAATGTTACACTCACTTTAAAAGGGATTAAAAAAAACATTCTTGACATCAGGCAAATTGTTAAGTAAAAGATTCTGAGAACTTGAGTGAGTTTTAACGTCCTGGGAAGCTGAGACACTTAACTTTTCAGGAAGAGGTTAAAGAACAGAGATGAAGGGGGGTTTTGTGGGAGGAAGGATAATCCAATGTTAGGGATCAACTCTGCGACTTGGGAGACCCGGGCTCAGTTCCCTACTCTGCCACAGACTTCCTCTGTGACCTTGGGCAAGAAATCACTAGAAATCAATTGGAGTTAGGTGCCTAAATACCTTTGAGGATTTGGGCCTTAGTCGCTCTGTGCCCTCATTCCCCATCTATAAAATGGGGGAGGTAGCACCTCCCTATGTTGCAGGGTTGAAGATGAATCATTGGATTGTGAGATGCTTCGCTGCTATGGAAATGGAGGCCATCGAAGTACCATAGAGGGGCAGTTCCTGGTTAAAATGGTTCATGGCATGCTTGCATCTCAGCCAGCTCATCCTTTCACACGTGGTCTTGCAAAGACTTAAGCAAGTGAATCACTTTGCACCACAGGACTTCAGTGGGACTACTCATGTGCGCAAAGCCTTTGCATGGTTTGGGCTTGAGTCTCATGCACAAAGGCCCCCTCACCTCATCCTGGCCACGAAAAGGAGCCATTTTAAGGATGCGTTACTCTGCTGCAGTGATGTCAGACAGAATCAAGCCTTTCAACTCTCTCTCCCACCCACTTGTCTAAGCTCGTGTTCTGAAGCTTCTGAGGCACAGGAGCTGTGCGGGCAGTTTGGGGGGCTTGACTTTCAAAACAATTTTTCCCCCCAAAACAAATTTCCTGCAAAAAATAACTGACATTATTTGACCAGCTCTAGTACATTAGTGTTACACCATATCATGAATGCAGACAGGGCGTCGGTTTTTATACCATGCTCCGTTCTATGTTATCTCGCTGCATTTAAAAGGTGCATTTTTCTGAAGCAAAAGTTCCAGCATAACAGTGAGGCCAGAACTGTGAACTGCAAGTTTGCATGGGGTGGGATTATTGAATTTTGACAGTGAGACAGACAGGGAGAGAGAGAGCCCCCCTCTCTCTCTCTCTAACTTCCTTTAAATTTCATTAGTTAATAGTTGTTTATTTTCCAACATGTCCCATTTTAAGTGTATTTTGGCTTGTGTGTTATACACACGTCCATTAAAACTAAGCAGATTTGCCATGGTCTGACAATGTTAATACTGCTCTGAATATGTAAGCAGATGTTTTACGAGCTTTCAAGTTGTGGGTTAACCACAGCAAAAGTATATGCATGTCAGGGAGCCTGACCTTCTCAGTACCTGATGGGAAAAAAATCCATGTGCCTTCAGGCAACATTGCAAACAAGAGGAAAGCAGAGAAGAGGGACTCATCTTACACAAAAAGGGGTTAGTGCTGGTTTGTTTGTTTGTTTGTTTGTTTGAATGGCTGTAAATAAATGATATAGGGAATAATATCACTAAAATCCCCAAAGCATTTATTGGGTCTGGATCAAGGCCCCAATTCAGCAAGGTACATAAGCACCTACCAAACTGTAAGCCTGTGAATAGTCCCAGTAACTTCAGTGGGACCAATCACTTGGTTATAGTGAGGAACATGTGCTGTGTTGAACAGTGTTAAAATTGTAAGCTGTCACTTTAAATTCAGGGGTTTTTGCTGGTCCTTCTTTCAGAGTATGGGGTTTTGTAGGGACACTTGCAATCTGGATTTTTAGCAGTCAGTTTGCAGACAGTCAGCCTAGAGTAAGATGGGGTGAGTTGTTCCTTTCGTTTTGGGGAGCAGCCTACTTAATCTCTCTCTGTTTTTGTGTTCTTGTGTGTTATCGTTCTGAATTCTAAGAAATAACCTTGTGTGAGGTTACAATCTTCCAGCAAGAGTATTAATGTTTTTATCTGACGTCTCTGTGTATATACCAGGAACATTGCAGAATGTTCTTAAAAGCACCTTACTGAACTGGGGCCTAGAGAGGCTTTCAATATTCTGTTCACTGTTTTTTAACTTTTATTTTGTCATTATTAACATGCATAAACTTCCCAAACAAGCATTGACAAATCTTATTCATGACCTCTGTTAGCTACCTTTAAAAGAACAATGTGCTTTTGTCAAACTCTTCGCAGTATCTGTGAACATAGTGTTCAAATTCTGAAACTGGTAACCATACATTACAAAATCTACTTAATTCTGATATAAGGCTCTTTGTCATTTTTTTCCATTGAAAAGGTTTCCCATATTTTGAAATCTGGACATCTGCTGAAAATTAAAATTTCTGATGTGACAGTCCCTCTCCGTCTCCAAGGTAGCATGGGCATAAAATCCACTTCCTCAGCTCTCTAGCAGCCAGACCAAGCCCAGGAGGTTCTCTATTGCTGGTGGCCCTGATTTAAAATCGCTAAGAGCATCCGGATTCTGTCCTGAATAATCATATTGTGTGTGATAAATAATAATAGAGGGTCAGACCCTTAGCTGGTGTAAACCATCATAGCTCCATGGATGAGGTCCCGTCCAACTCTAATATTCTATGATTCTATGCTCCTTTTACACCAGGGGAGGAACTGGCCTGGAGTATGTATTTATATGGGTAGCTGGTTAAAGTGGTAATTGGGTCTGTTTTTCAAGTCTACCACCATCGCTCGCTCGCTTGCTCTATCTATCTATCTATCTATCACCATAGTATCTAAGCACTGACAGTCAGAAGAGAAAAAGGCTTCTGCCTTCCGACTTCTGGTATCCGGCACTCTAGCCCTCACCAGCTCAGTGTGTGACCCTCGTATCACAGTCACGCACACTAGGGTCTCAATGGCATGCTAGGCGATGACTCATGCATCACAGGCCCTGCAGGAATGACACAAGATGGGATCTAACCAGTGCCAGGAGCACAGGCAGCCGCCCCTCCCCTGCTTGCCGCTACATCACCGAAAAGCCTCTTGCAAAGGAAAGACTGAGGAAGTGGTTTTGCCAGCTTGATAGGGATTTATGGCTGCGAAGGCACTTCCCCTCCTGCACTCTCTCTTCCTGCGTTCTTGGTGGAATTAGTCAATACACACACAGACATGCTGACAGGCCTTCTCTGGCTGAATTCACACATGAGTGAAGGATTTCTCTTCCTCCGCTATCCTTCCAGCACTCCTTCCACCTCCAGCCGCCCCTGGCGTTGTTTACAAAGGGATACAACCTCTCGAAATGAAACCCTCTTTGGTCACCTGCTCAGGCCAGCCATGTGTTGTACCCCAGGAGCTGACTTGTGGCATTTATTAGCAGGAGCGGAAAAGTGCTTGCCTCATCACAGAGAGCAGCTGGAGACAGAAGGGTTTTCAAAGGCATGCAACTGACCTCTAGCTCGGCTGCTGGATGCTGGGTATTGCCGACTCAGTGGAATTTTTTTCTTTCTCTCTCTGTCTCTCTCTTTCATTCTCTCTCTTTTTCCTTTCTGCAGTGTCCTGACCTTGTGAGGCCTTGGTCTCCCCCTCCCCATCCATCTCCCAGGCTTCAGCCTCTCCTGTGAACTCATGCTGGGAGATTAATTGCTGCTATCACCCCTAATCCATCACACTTCCCAAAGATTGTTTTGACATCTAGTTAATTTTTGGCTGATGATTTATCAAATTCTTATTACCGTGCTCTGAAGGGGCTCATTTATTGTGTTGATTCATGGTAATGATAAAGGGGAACCTTTTTGAATTTTAACTACATTCCCTCATGGCTCTGCCCAGTGCAGCTAAAAAGAAAAAAAGGGGGGAAATATAGCTGGGGACTCTTAAACAATTCAGCGTGTAAAACGGGGGAGAGGGGGGCTTCGTTATTTGTTTGAGAGCCAGAAGTCTAAAAGAGGTTAATATATATTAGGATGTATTTTTAGAATCCTGGTCTGCACCATGTTTCAAGAGCATCTCCCCAAGGCTGTTTAAAACATTTATTGCCCTGTAATATTACCTAAATGTCTACTACCATTTTATTCAAATAGAACTTAATGGTAAATGATGTCAGTCATGTACCAGTGGAAATGTAAAATATGTCTCTCTGCCAGTCCATATGGCAATTCCGGCTTTTAAAAGTACACCGAGAATTTTCTATGGATCTTTATGGCATCCCCCTTTCTACGTATCCACCTATTTTTAATTTGCTGCTCATTTTTAATATTCCCAGATGGCGAAAGGAACACGGGAGTAAAAGTACACTCCTTTCTCCAGACAACTATGAGGACTGGGTAGAGGGAGTGGAGTGTGTGCATGTATATGTTTGGGGACAGAGAGTCATTATAACTATAGTGGGCAAGCAAACTCACTGGAGTGGTCATTGGAGGCTGGTGAAGGCTTTGCAATAAACCTGAGCTCTGGGCTGTGCTGACAGCTCCGATTTATGGAGGGCTTGGCAGAGGACAGACACTGGAAGAGGGCATCTGAAAGGCTGGATATTAGAGACATAGCGCACGCAGTAAGCAGTATGTTCCCAGCCGTCCAGTGCATCCCAGTTTAAGCACTGGAGTCAGAGAGGAAGGATGTCTTCATGTTGAAGCAACGGCCTACAAGATCTGGGGTCTAGAAAAAGTTAGGGGCTCCAAACCAGCAAAGCAACAAAGTTTCCTGCTTCCATTCTGAGCCAACACAATGTTTTTTCAACTCTGCCCAAGGTGTAGCATTCCCCCTCCCGCTCTGGGTATAGTGAGCAAAAATATCCACCTTCCACACAGACCAGCAGATGCTCCTGCTTTCAAAGATCCTTGAGAGCTTTGCCAGGTGTCTGTGACATGTCTGTGTCTCATAGACTGTAAGGTCAGAAGGGACCAATATGATCATCTAGTCTGACCTCCTGCACAACGCAGGCCACCGAACCACACCCATCCACTCCTGTAATAGATCCCTGACTTATGACTGAGCTATTCAAGTCCTCAAATCATGGTTTAAAGACTTTAAGGTACAAAGAATCCATCAGCAACTGAGCCGTGCCCCATGCTACAGAGGAAGGCGAAAAACCCCCAGAGCCTTTGCCAGTCTGCCCTGCAGGAGAATTCCGTCCCAACCCCAAATATGGCGCTCAGTTAAACCCTGAGCATGTGGGCAAGGCTCACCAGCCAGACACCCAAGAAAGAACTGTCTGTAGTAACTCAGAACCCACCCCATCTAACATCCCTTCACAGGCCATTGGCATATCTACCACCAGTAGTCAAAGGTCAGTTAATTACCAAACTAGGCTGTCCCATCATGCCATCCCCTCCATAAATGTATCAAGCACAGGTTTGAAGCCAGAGAGATTTTTTTGTCCCCACTGCTCCCCATGGAAGGCTATTCCAGAACTTCACTCCCCTGATCGTTAGAAACCTGCGTCTGATTTCAAGTCTAAACTTCCTGATGGCCAGTTTATATCCATTAGTTCTCGTGTCCACACAGGCACTGAACTTTAATAATTCCTCACCTTCCCTGGTATTTATCCCTCTGATGTGTTTATAGAGAGCAATCATATCTCCCCTCAGCCTTCTTTTGGTTAGGCTAAATAAGCCAAGCTCTTTGAGTTTCCTCAAATTGGGAGAATAATAGTGTAAAAGTATAATTTCAACATATCAGATTATTTTGTTTTTGATCACTGAAAAAGTTACAATGAAATTTTTTCAACCAGCTTCATTAATCGTATTTCAGAAGTATTTGGGATCTTCATATCTGGGCCCTTCATGACCAACCTTCCTCTGTTTCCAAGACTTCTGAAGAACATGTTCCCTGACTCCGTCAAGGGTGAGAGCAGCTTCTGTCTGCAACACGAAGATGCTTTAAAATAAACAAGGAAACAAAAAAACCCTAGGATTTTGACTGGCTGCTGTTTGGGTCATTACTTCCCCTTGCAATGATCATTAAGATACATTAAGCATCATCTAAAGGAGCATGGGGTGAATTAAAACCTGAAGACATTTTGGAGGCTTTGCACAGCCCCTGTGATGGATGTAAAGCTCTCAGACATATTCACAGGGTGCCTTGCCCAGTTAGCGGTGAGCCCAGCCCCTTGGAGCTGCTTCCAGGTTGTTTTGCTTTCCCTGTGGACTGCTGTAAATGTGTTCCCTCAGCAGAGAGGCAGGGGAGGGCCCCGAGAACCAGCCCTGCGCTTGCTTAGTGCAGCTGGGATGTCTGATCCTGCTCTCAGTTACGCTGGTGTAAATCAGGAGTAACCCCACATAAATGCGCTGAGAATCGGGACTCGTGAGAGTGGGTTTGCCGGAGGGAGGGGAAGGAAGGGCTCCTGACAGACAACAGTTCATTTGAGTCACACCCTCCCCTTATCTTTTATTTTTCTGATTCGCGCTCCCCCACACGCATACACTCTCAGCCTCCCATTTTCCATTCCTTTAAATGAGGTCACCCTGACTGAATGAAGGACATGAGGAGCCGGGAGAGGTCAGGCATTAGCTCTGCTATAACTGCACGGCTACTAAAACTAGGCAAGCCATCCATCACGGGCTCCACTACTCCATTAGGCCCCGCATGAAATATGCCCTGCTCTGAATCGCACGGCCATACATCTCCCAGTCTAGACACCTTCCTGTTGTGTGAAGATCAATGCCGCGCGGTCATGCATCATGTGTCATCCAGTAGCCCTCACTCTAATAATCGTGTCTATTCTCTAGTCTGCAGTATAAATTATTGCACTGTGAAAGTACTATATTATTCAGCAACCTTGGTCACTAATGGATTATTGGTTTATTGGCTGATAATGTGAGCTCCTTTTTGGCTGAATCTCGCTTTTATTTATTTATCTTTTTTCATTATTATTTTGAGCGATGGCTGATTTAGATTCCTACCTGCAGGCTCCCAGTGCTGCAAAGCAATAATGAGAAGAAAGCCCCCCCACACTCCACTTGACCATGGACCCGCTGCCTTGGCTCTCACTTAATCCAGACCTGCCTTGCTCTGAGTTAAATTAAATGCCCCCCCTGCTGTGGTCATTCTTGGCCTGAGTGCTAGGCATTCTTTCTTACAAAAGCCAGGTGGGCTAGTGGCTAAAGCTGCAGAGTGCAGGACAGGGGAACTCCTGGGGTCTTTCCCCACCATCAGTGACCACCAGACCAGGATTCTGTTTTCTGGGTGTCTCTGAGGGTAGGTCTACATTGATACTGGGAAGTTGATTGCAGCACAGGTTGGCATAGTTGTGGTAGGTCACTTAAATAGCACTGAAATTGCAGGAGTCTGGTGATGGCACAAGTGCATAGGCAGGACCCCCGGGGGGGTTTATACTAGAACAGCTAGTTCTTGCTTCTGCGGCTTCACTACTATTGTTATTCAACCCGGATGAAAGCTAGCTAGGGCACGGTTTCGGTTGCACTGTATCGTGTGACCTCCACACGTCAGCTGCGTTTTCTCTACGGGTATCTTTTCCCCGCCCACAAAATGGTGGTGATAGACCCTGTCTCACAGAATGGGCATGAAACTTAATTAATGTTTGTAACACATGTTGAGATCCCCCGCTGGAAGGAGCCAGAGGTGGACAGAGGGTTATTAACATATTGGCCTGAATACAGCATGTCATAGGGGAGATTGTGATAATGGCTGAAGCGTCATTTCATCCTAAGGGGCTTTTTTCAGAGACTCATCACTTTCTCCACAATTAATTTTCTCATGCTTGTTCTCTGCCATGAGGAGACCTATCTTGGCTGGAGATTGTGGATCAATTCAGATTACGGCTGTTCAAAAAAAAAGTCACTGAAATTTTTTTTTGTTTTAATGAAAAAATGGCTTTTGCACAAAATGGAAAAATGTGATAAAATACCATTTTTGTTGAAAATGTCTCTCTGTGTTTCATTGATTTTTTTTTTTTAAAGAAACATTTTCTGTGAAAGCCCCCGAAAATGTGAAGAAATGAGACATTTTTAGATTTTGTCTAAAATTTTTTTGTGTGTGGGAAAAAAAAAAAAGTTTGCTAACCTGCTGTCATGCAGATATTCCTCCCGGGTCTACCAAGAGCACCGATGACCCCAGGTTTGAGGGTCAGTGTAAATATTCCTGCGGCTCGACTACGGCACTGAAGCCTTTCCACCGTGGGTGTTCATAACACCTGCCTTCCTCAGACAGGGGCTTCCAACAGTCATGAACCTGTGCAAATCCAAATGGAGCAACGCGGATGATCACTGCACCCTAGGTCGTGGCACCGGGCACCTGGTTCACGGAGAGACGGGAATGTCCCCGTGCAGCCAGCGTTAATTGGCTGTAAAGAGTGCAGCATGCTGTTCTGCTGGGTCTCCCTCACGTGGCTGCTGCTAATTTGTTGCTGTTTGTTTGTACATGACAGTAATGTGTTTACCTCATTAAGGGATGTCAAAGTTCCCCAGATCTGTAGCTGGGAGATTACAGATCTCCTCTGTGATGATCTGAGGAAGAGCAACAGATGGGTAAGTGGCTTTTTGGCAGAGGGGCAGAAGGCAGGTACGGCAGACTGATTTATTAACCCCTGAGTGCCTTGCCCTTCACATATTCACTGGCATGCCTCCCTTCCCCCCCCAAGGGGTTCGCTCCTATTCATTAATGAGGCCAGCATCTCTGCATCACATGGTAGCAATGGGTCTCAGCCTCAAACACCATGTCTGTGAGCAACATATGAACACCCCGAAACCCTTTGAAACTGGTCTAAGCCCCATTCGTGCCAATTGCAGCTCTCCTTGTCCACTCCAGGGGTGAAATCCTGGCCCCACGGGAGTCAATGGTAAAACTCCCATTGATTTCGATAGGATGGAATTTAAAGTGGTGCATCTGCACTGATAACTAACGGAGGCTAATTCCAAGGATTTGGACAGATAGACATGACGAGGCTCAATAGGCCCCCCTCTGACACAGCAAGTGCTTGCTGAGTGCTACCAGGGTGAAAAACAACCTAATTTGTTTTAAAACACTCCTATACTTTTAAAAAGGCCTGTTTGCCGTGCCCATCTGCAGCACGGAAGGGGAGTTGGTTGTGTGTCCACAAGACACGTTCATTAAGATTACGATGAATCGATTTCAAGGCCAGCAACGGGACTGAAATACCCAAGTTCTGCTCTGAGCTCTGAGCTCCCGCTTTCTGTGGCTTTGGCCAAGTCTCACTTCACCTTGCTGTTCCTCTGCTTCCACCTCTGTAAAATGGAGTTGATTTTTACCTAATGTACAGGATGGCTGTGAGGATTAGTTAGTTCAGTGTTTGCCAGCTGCTGTGAAAATACGAGGCCTCGACGTTGTTTCTTTATTCTGCCACGTGATCATATTTACCACCTTCCACGTGAATGAGTTCTGAGGAGGAAACTTCCCAAGCTCCCCACAGGAACAGAAAGTGCAGAAGGGAGTAAGCTTTTGGAAATACAAAAACCTTTGTTCTTTCTTTAGCTATATGGGGGAAATAATCCAATAGTAATTCCCCACTCCCCCACGCTCACTACCAACCAGACAAGGTTTGCACAGGCCATCACAGGGAACAAAGCCCTGGCACATAGATGTGTGCCAAGAGATCCTCTATGGGGTGGGAGATCCTCTTGGGAGGGAATTCTGGGAGCTGGGACCCTGTGTTGGTTCAGTTAAGGCCATTTTCTGCACATGCCAGGAATTCCTCAGCAGCTGGTGTCTCTGACAGACAGAAGGAATATCTCAGGGAAGATCTAGGCAATCACTCTGACAGGGCCGGCTGGTTCCACTTCCTACGAGACATAACTACAGCACCACATTTGACTTTGCTGATCAGATAGGAGCTGCATTACAAGGCAACATTGTGGCTTTCCTTAATGTCCCGCCAAACTTCATTTATCTTCTCTTTTCATCCCCACTCCCTAAACTACCCCGCTAAGGTCACAGAGCGGAGAGAAAGCCTGCCTTGTGAAGAGGCTAGAACCGTAGGCAGATCCAAGGCCCTGATGGAGAATTTTGGTTTCTAAGCATGTTTTATATTAATCAGGAATGATCCCAAGTAACTTAATTAGGGGCACTCAGACGGACGCACTGTACCGGGGATCTTGACCAGCAGCGTGTGTATAGCAGCACTGGAAGGCTGAAAAAGGTGGGTGTAGAACTATCCGAGTTCTATTTAAAAAAAAAAGAAAAGAAAGAAAAAAATCTGTCGAAATATAGAGACCCCTTAAACAGTCTGTTCTTGTCGATCTATGGAAGGAGTGGGGAGTGGCCAGAATGATCTACTTGACTGAGGTACAGGGTTTGAGGCTAGGAACTGCTCAATTTTAATCCCCACACTCCCTTTAAGTGGTCTCCAGCAACTCAGTTTCTAGAGATGATAATACTTCGTCTGAATATCAGGATGAATTTCCTTTCAGTGAGCTGTATTAGTCTAGCAGCCGTGTGATGTCTGTCTGTCTTTTGTCTGCTCCAATGGCATGTCCCCGTGGAGGATAACAATCTGCTGTCAGAGATGACTAGTGGCATTACTCCAGTACTCAAGGGCTGTAATGCAGATAACTAGGCCCTAGGTTCAAATCTTGCAGATGAGATATCGCAGGGTTACATCAGCCTTTGGAATAAGGGACATTCTAAACTTGAAAATGCATTAAATGGAGCAATCCGAGCCAGGAGATGGACTGGGTAGTCTAATAGGTCTTTTCCACCCCTAAATTCTCTGTTTCATAGTTGTGTTCACAGCAATCTGTGCCTGAGTATTGCCGTCAAGGTCTGTTCACGGTCCTCCTGGATTATTTCAGTGTACAGAGGAGACTAAGGAAACAGCATTAGCTGCATCTAACCCTGAGAAGCAGCAGCCAAAAATATCACTGCAGTACTTCCAAGTGCCATCAAGCATAGGGCTATCTTGGACATTTTGTCATCAGTGCAGGGCTAGGGCTGAAATACGGTGCAGCTAGTGTCCCCCTGCATCTCTGTCAATGAAACAAGGATTCCACAGTGTTGAAAGGTAAATGGCAGGGTCCCCCATGGATCTGTACTGGGACCAGTGCTGTTCAACATATCCATACATGATCTAAAAAGAGGGTAAACAGTGAGGTGGCATCTGGGTTCAATTCCCGATTCTGCCACACACTCCCTGTGTGCCTTTCGCAAGTTGCTTAATCTCTTGGTGCCTCAGCTACTCATATGTAAAATGGGGATAAGAACCATTTCTTTCTCCTTTGTCTCTCTTGTCTACTGGAGTTTGAGCTTTTTGGAGCAGTGACTGTCTCTTATTTTGTAGGTGTACAGCCCCTACCACAATGGGGCCCTTGTTGCGACTTTGAGATACTACTGTCATACAAATAATAACAACAATTTTATATTTCCTAGTAGTACAGTGTATTTGAATCGTCTAGGAACTGTGCCCATTTGTAGGTCGATTTTCCCCCAGAGGATTGCACCCTGTATAAACTTATATCAACTACAAATACATACACACACACACACACACACACACACACACAGAATATATATACAAACATATAATCATCAATACCACATATAGCTATCTGGATAGATATACACACCCCTGCATGGTACACTATGTAATATACATATGAGTATTTATAATATCCGTGGGTGTATATTATCTGAAGAGAGAGCGAGAATTGAATCCCCAGCTTCCTTCTATCTATGGCTTCAGAGATCTCTTTCTCCTGAAATTACTTCTTGCCACTGTGATATAGGACTTGCAGGGCTTGTTGGGATACACAATCCATCTTCAGGAGCCCATAGTCACAGGGAAAGAGAGAGAGAAAAAAAACCAATTCCTAAGCACATTTCACCATTGGTTTTGATCCATAGCCAAGACACTCCACCTGCAGAAATCTTCAACTATCACATTTCTACTGCTCTGTCCGATAACGAAGATAATTGTTTCATCCACTTTGTCAAGCTGAAATGAAAAGAGGGCAAAGCAAAATGATGCCATCATAAATCATGGGGCTGAGACAGCAAAAAAAGGACAAGATAGTGACTTCATTAAGGGTTATGTATTGTGTCATTACGTTGGCAGGGGTCACCTTTCATGTCATGCCACGGCCCCATGATCCATTGCCGTCTCCTCTTTCCAATAAAATTAAACGTAGATGTAAAACTGATTAGGCCGTGTTTGCTTCAGCCCCAGGCAAGGGAACTGCATAGGGAATAATTGATACAAGATCATGGCTGATTTGTAATGGCAGCGATTTCTCTTCCTGGTCATTTTGTTGCTGACCTTGCCCATTAAAATAAGCCCAGCTGCCTTGAAAAGAGACACTTTATTCCACCCTCTCCCCCCATCCACCCAGGCGGCTTGCCTGGAATTCATTTCCCCAGACTTTCTCACCTTGGAATTTTCCGTTCAATAGCACTGCAGACTGAATCTGCATGATGCCTGTGGCACTGTGGATGACAGAGGCCTGGGGCCATATCTCCTTGGCCTAACCTGCAGCACCATCCTCACGTTTCAATGAAATCACCGGTCTCCGGCTTTGCCTTTGCGACGGACAACTTATTATTCCCTTCTTCACAGTCCTCCTGGTCTCTGGAGAGTGAGGCTTGGCCTTACCGGGTCCCTCTGGTGGGTCTGTGCAATTTGGCTGGAGGGATCAGGTTGTAGGGTGTTGCATTGCACAGGCCTCACTGGTATTTTGCATCAGTTTTGTTGAGCTCTGTCAAGGGTCTCTGTGCTCCTTGAAGAAAGGAAAGCTTTAATCAGAATTCGGGGGTTAAGTTCTGAGAGCACCAGCCAGGCACTGCAAGGTGTGATCCTACCCTCCTCTGTTACCCGCTGTGAGTGTGTATGCGTGTTCATTAAACTATGCGAGGCAGCAAGTTTTACCATCACACGTGGGGTAACTACATAAAAAAGGGTGACAAATTCGTTCAAATTTCTGTTTTGAACGTTTTCTAGCAGCTTTACAACCTGGTAGAAAAAAATATCCAAGGTTAAAGAAGCATCAAATAGTTTTTGTGAAATGTAAAATGAAAATTTTAGCAAAAAATTTGTGGTTGAAATTTTGAAAATTTCAACCAGCTCTACTAGCCCTGTGTACAGAGGTCTGGACTTAACCCTGTCTAAACTTGCTCCCAACACCATGTGGACACAGGTTACCATGAGGCTTTGATTAGTTTCTCTAATATATTTTGACTGCACAGTGATACGTTGAGGATGATTTTTTCCCCCTCTTGGGTTTCTGAGTGTTTTTCCAAATTCCCCAAGATGGTGCTCATTTCAGGCCTGATCTTGCAACCCTTACTCACTCATGTCAGGGTTTCAAGATCGGAACTGTCATAGTCAACTTTCAATTGCCAGCTCAGTTGAGCAGCTGGATGTCCAAGACCTTCCTTGCTTACATTCGACAGCCTTGGTGAAGACGTCGGTTATTAAACCCTAGAACTAGTTGGGGTTTTTCCCATGAAAAATTTCCACAAAATTAAAACGCTCTCATTTTCTTCTAATTTTATTTTATTTTTGAACATTTGGAGCGGTCTTGTTGAAAATTCAAAGCATTTCAACAAAAACACATAATTTCCATTTTGTCAAAAAAAGCCATTTTCTGCTGGAAAAAACGTTTTCATGGAAACTTTTTGACTAGTTCTGCTAACCAATGATGAAAGGCCAATCTTTTGATTCGCAGCTGTATGACATCCCTTATATCCATCATGGTCAGGAAAACGCTGCCTCTTTCTAATACCTACCAACTATCCTTGCCATAATATTGCTATGTAGGATAGGACTAGAAATTAATGGATGAAATTAAAAATGGGAAACAGACTGAATATCAGAAATCAATGCATGACAGAGGCCTCAATTGAGAGTCTAAGGGCAGGTGGAAGCCTATTGCTTAGAAGCATGGACTAGACAAAATACTAGAAATGTTATAAGTTATTTATGGGCATTTCAGTGTAGTATCTCAGTGCTTCACAGACATTAACTAATTATCTCCCACAACATCCTGTGAACCAGGGAAGTGTTATCCCCAATCATGCTGATTTAAAAATTTTCAATCGAAACAGTTTCTTGATAGAAAATTGGGTTACTAACTAAACTAAATTTTTCTCCACAGAAAGCATCTAGCTTTTTGTTGCAATGTGAAAAACCCCAAAAAACTGAAAGAAAACCCAAAAATTTTAGACCACAAAGCAAAAATGGTTTTTACTATCGGTTTTTACTTTTTCCATGAAAAGTCAAAATTGTCTGGGGAGGAAGGAGGGAGAAGAGAGGCATTTTCCAACCAGTTCTAAACTCCATCATGACAGGGTTCAAAAAAGAACTAGATAAGTTCATGGAGGATAGGTCCATCGACAGCTATTAGCCAGGATGGGCAGGGATGGAAAATCGTGCTCTGAAGTCTCCCTAGCCTCTGTTTGTCAGAAGCTGGGAATGGGTGACAGCAGATGGATCACCTGTTCTGTTCACTCCCTCTGCAGCACCGGGCATTGGTCAGTTGGAAGAGGGGATACTGGGCTAGATGGACCATTGGTCTGACCCAGTATGGCTGTTCTTATGACAGATGAAAAAACTGATGCACATAGAGGTGTGATGACCTGCCCAAGGGTCACATAGCTGGTTGGCATCAGAGTCAGGAATAGAACCTAAGTCTTCTGAAGTCTCATTCTGAGGCCTTCAGCATGAAAGCAAGACTCTCCTGACAGTAGAGAACAACCCTGCATTGGCTGGTGTTTTCTATCTCCGGTTTCATGTGGATGGAAATGACTCTGAAATTAGACACCTCTCAAAGAGCTGGGTGGCATGGGACAAAGGTTAATTCCTGCTATATGTTATTTAAAACCATAGGGCTGGTTACCTTCTGGGATCATGGGAGATTTAGATATTCACCTCCCCTATGCTGAGATAACAAGAGGCACATAAATGTGTCCTCTGTGAAACTTACATAGAGTGGTTCAAATGAGATCTTGTTCACATTCTCTGAAGATACAGAGAGCAAGTCTGGACTCATAACTCCATGAATTTGGTTCTTTTACTTTTACTGCACCTTTCCTCTCTCTGTCGTGTCCATCCCTGAATAGAGGGCCCACAATGCCACACCACATTTCAAAGGGAGCCTTCCTGGTGCTTTATATATTATCATGTCAAAATAATGTCTGCAGATTTACAATCCTTGTGTTCACAGCACTTTGTGTGGGTGGGGAACATGAGCTGAAGTCAGGTATGAAAGTGGAGGGAAAGTATTTTAATTTCCTTCTGCACTTTCCCCAGGGGGTTGTCAGAGAGAAGCAAGCAGGAACTTTATTGTAAGATGAGGCCTAGAGCCTGAAAGTTCTTCTGTGCAGGTGCATTTCAATGAGACGACTCATCTGCTTCAAATTAAGCATGTGCTTAAGTGATCTGCTGTGTGGGAGCCTTGAGGAAGCTAATTACAATGATAAGGTCTTATTCCCTATCCAATTTGGCCAAGATTTTCAAAAGTGGCTGGTGATTTTTGGAGGCCCAACTTGAGACACCCATAAAAGGGTCTGACATTCGGAGCATGGGGACTTAGCACTCTCTGAAAGTCCTCTTTAAAGGGTCTGAAGTTAAGCAACCAAAAAATCCGATCCACCTCAAAGCACTATACCCTTTTTGCAAAATCTTGGCCTTTGTCCAAGACAAAGATTAATATACAAGACCTGATCCTCAACTTGTGTAAACTGGTGCGCTCTGTAAACATCAAGGAAACTAGGACAATTTAAAACACTGAGCATCTGGCCCATTGGCTTCAGTGGAGCTAGGCCAATTTACACCAGCCAAGAATCTCATCCACAACATAAATAAGTTTGTGCACTTCCCCACAATCAGCTCTCCACAAAGATAGGATATAAACCTTGGCAGAATTGCAAAGCTCCCGCTTCTCCTGCTTCCTTCATACTCAAATAGGTCACGTCTCAGGCAGCCTTATAACCATGCGGCAATTGGATTGATTGAACTGAGTGCTTGCAATAATGGCACTAGAAGAAAACAGAGTAAATAACGAGTATCGGGTCCCCTTTGCAATGAAAAACTATTAAAGAGACGGAACCTGTAAAACAAACCCATTGCCATGCATCACCCCAAGAAATATGGCCTAAAAATACATACAGGGAGAGAGAGTGCAAGAGCCCTATAAATGGAGAAGTGAAAAGCACTCATTTTCCCATGCAATAACTAAGTTGATGTGGAATAAAGGAGCTGGGACCTTCTCACCATAAACAACTGATGAAAATACAAACATTTTCTAGGGCGCAGATGGCCGATGCTTCAATTGTATTTGTCTTTTCTATACATTTGACAGCTAAATTCAGTCATTTGTGAACAACGCAGCAATAAAAATGAGTAATAATGATTGGAGGGATCTTACTTTTGTTTTAATGGGCCTCAGTGCAATTCTCAGGGCTTCACCAACCTTTACAAGGAAGGGAAAAAAATAAAGATACTACAGGCCACTTCCTCAGCTGGTGTGAATCAACCTAGCTACAGTGGGGCTACCCAAATTTACACCTGCTGAGGATCTGGTTCTGCAGTTTCCTGACTCCAAACATTACACTAATGCTATCATCGGCTGCAGTGTTTGTAGTCTGCACAGGGATATGAACACACTGTTAGGTAAGGCAGATACATAGCTTTGATTTTTAAATATTTTATCTGCTTTTCATCTTTTTGTCCTTCTATGATTATTTGAACTGCACTGTATTTTTAGGCTGGGATTTTTCAGAGGAACCTAAGAGAATTAGACGCCCGTGCCAACCTTAATTGCTTGCATAACGGCCTACGATGGGCATTCAACAAAGGGAAGAAGGTAGTTATGCATAGTGCTCCATTTTTCCTTCTGTCAGTAGCTGATCATTGTTCTATCCATCTCTCTGTAGTGAAGCAAGGTTCTGTTCTTCCTTCTCCCACTGTCTTTCTGTACAACCTTGGGTAAGTTAGACTCTCTGTGCTGCTCTTTAAATAGATGTAGAATATGAATAATGAGGATTACACATATTTGATAAGTGCTTTGAGATCTTCAGATTATATAAATGCTATGTGAAATTATTAAACAGTTAAGTATTGAGCAAACGAATCTGTTCTTATCAAGGTCTGTTTCTTTCCCCCTTGCACCTTGTCCTTATCCTAGACTGCGAGCATAGTGGGACAGGGACACTTACTTTGTGCCCCGCACAATAGAGCTCTGACCCTTGGCTGATCCTATTTGTGCTACTGTAAAAATAACAATAATAATACAAGGACCTAATCCTGCAAGCACTTCGTCTCAGGCGCTGTGCTCTGATGAGGGAGCAGTCCCATTGATGGTTGAGCAAAGGGGCGATTTGCCCCTGGTTTCTTAGGAATTCAGAAACTGATAACAGAGGTGCCAGCGAGCTCGAGGCATTGCCCTATCCAAAGGGGGAAGGGAACATTAAGTGATAATCAATAGCTCCCCATTCCAATAAATAGATGGCATCCCACAGAGAGGCCAGGGCAGGCTGCTACTCCCCCATTCACTATGCCCCAGTTCGTGCCGCCAAGTCAGGATGCTGAGCTCTGATCCCGGATTGATTTTTCTTAATGTCTTGATATAGATGAGTTAACTCAAAGCCCTTCCAACATAAGCATGCTTTTCTGTTCCTTCATTCTGACCTTGGCATTTTCTTTCTCCACTCCAAGTTCTGTGCTGTCCTCTGGCCAGCTTTGCCTCTCATTTGTCAATGTTATTATTGAATTTTCAAATGCCAGCAGTGCACATAAATCAATGGCTTGCTTCTCCCTAGTGGCATATCCCTGCCACATGTGGTCATTCATTTTTTTTAATAAGTCCTCCTCTCCTTTCACCCATTTATAAAAATGCATCTTGTTCGCTCGCTGCCGTCCATCATTCGGTGAGTCCGGCCATTTGTTGCCCCTGAGTGCTTATTCATCAACGTTTTCAAAAGCAAAATCACTCTTCGCCTCCTGCTTTTATTGTGCCATCAATCTCGACTGAGGATCAATAAACCGCGCTTTTGCAATTTTTCCCCTCCACCTTCCTGGCTTAGCTTTCTCAAAGTCTAGTCTTTTCATTTACATTTTTAACTGATCATCAGGAGCGGGGCAATGACAGCGCTGAAGAGCTAAATGCTTTCATTTGCTCCCAGCATGGCAATCACCAGCGAGGTATCAGTCATGTCACGTGATATCCCAAAGAAAGGGATACGCCTCTTTTCCCTTTGCTCCACTCCTGCAGTGTGAATCGCAAGTGGAAGGGAGAAAACCCCCAACCCTAATGGTGTCTGGAGACAACAGCCGTAGGGACTAGAACTGGTTGATTTTTTTTTTTTTCATTTCACAGTAATTTCAGGGAAATTTCACTGAATTTTCATGAAAATTTTCAGAGAAAAACATACATTTTGATGACATTTTCTGTTTTATCAAAGATGTTTTTCAAACACTGGACATTCTTAAGAAAACAATTTTTAAAAACTGATTTTTTTTCAACCAATAATGCTGTTTTCAAGAGCTGAAAATATTTACCGAAAACAATTTTTGAACAAAACAATATTTTCCGGTTTCAGTTTTTCATTGAAAAACAGAGGGGGGAAATTTCACAGAAAATGTTGACATAAATGAAAAGCTCCCGAAAACTTTTCAAAGTAGCTCAGAAAAGTTTGTTGCCATCTTTTGACCTGCTGTAATAGGGACAATCTGTTTCAGTCACATAGGAGACCAGGTGCTCAGCTGGTTACCATGTTACTTGCTGAAGTGATTTGCGGGACTGGGTCTTAAGTGGCTACAGCAGTGTACAATCTCAGACTGAGGGAGTGACTAGCCGGGCTTGGTTCATTTATTAAGGGAACTTCATGTATCTTTTGCCTTTGTGTAGTCTCCAGACTGTATTTTAACTATTCCCCCACTCTCCATAACACCAGAGCAGTTTCCTTTCAGTTCACTGGCCTTTCACTTCTGGATCTCTGGCTTCCTCAAATTCTGACTTAGGACACTAATGAAAATGTGTCTTATGGCCTTGACTTCCTAATGGACTTTCCTCGACAATACAAAATCACCATCCAACGTGGCATGACTGGCAGCGTTTTTGGCCCCAGGATGGAAGAGCAGGATATTGATATAGGCCTATTGCAAAGCGCTGACAAAGAAGGGCTGGCTGGAACGGGGCAGAGGATGGTAGATGAAAATTGAAGGGTTGTTGCAGAGTGTGTGGGTTATTTTTGCATAGCTACCTACTCCATTATGCCTGCCTCTCCAGTTCGAACTGCCCTTTGCATTCATGGAGACTATCCCCGGTCACGCTCACCGAGTTCACTGCCTTCAGGGACATCTAGATATCTATCGAAAGGCTGGCTTCAGTGTTACCAGTCAGTCAAGTGGGCCAGGGATAACACGCAGCTGGCAATCCTGCCTTGGGGGTGTTTCACCCCAGGTGGGAAGTGTCATTAACCCTTTGTTAACACGATAAGGGAAACGGCGGACCCGAATTTTCAAAAGGAGGAAACCAGAGCCAGGAAAAGAAAAAGGAGGCAGAAGGAAGCATCTGCCAAGATAATAAACGCAGGCCAAAATCATTAACATTTTGTGGTTTGACACTTAATTGATTAACTGATTTGAGGCAACCAGATTCAGTGTGGCTGTAGATTAGTGTCGAAGGGATAATTATGGCTAAGCGCCTATTTCCAAATAGTGTGTCAGCTGCAGTTTAGAGCTGGCAAAATCTGCATTGAAGCATTTGCTTTTGCAGCCAGTACAAAAGGTTCTTGGAAGAGGTCCCTTTATGGCTCAGCATACTGGGATTGCACTGGAAAGGTCAGGCGATGCCTTATCAGCATAGACAAAATCCCTTCCTATAATGTATGTGTTTATTCTCAAATTAAATATATTAATGTATTATTTGTTCTTAAAATGTCATTCAATAGATAGTAAGCCTAGGTTTCCTGGCAGACCTTTGAAGCTTAAAGAGTAATGTAATAATAGTACATTAATCCATAAGCTACACAGTCATCTCCCAGCAGACCCCAAACCCCAGGACTAGCGCTGAAACGCTGAATTCGCTGCATCTGTTCCTAGGAATTTCTTTCTAACAATAGTGGTCTTGTTGAAATATGCTCTGCCACCTCCAGCATGAGGCATTGCTTCTCTCCTATCCATCTGTTCAGCATTAACACTTAGGCACCTGTAATGGTGCTTCTGGGTACAAAAACAGGTGTTCATTTCAATAATGACAAACATCTCAGTGCCACTTTAATTAGGGGTGCGCTCAAAGCACAGAAACAAGGAGAGTCCTGTCGCACCTTAAAGACTAACAAATTTCTGCGGGCATAAGCTTTTGTGGGCTGCAACCCACTTCGTCAGATGCATGAAGATGACAAAGTGGGTTGCAGCCCACAAAAGCTTATGCCCACAGAAATTTGTTAGTCTTTAAGGTGCGACAGGACTCTCGTTGTTTTTGCTGTATACAGACTAACACGGCTACCCATCTGGAACTTTTCATCAAAGCACAGAGTTCAGCTCTGGAACCAAATCAGGATTTGTATTTTCCCAGTTTCCCAAAATTTCGCTTTGGGCCCATCCCTGATTGACCTTCAGTGGAAAATTGCTGCAGTTGGACTTGACCACTTTCTGGATTCTTGGCATAAGCAAATGATCTCTTGAGAAGTATCTTGAAAGAATGTCTCCATCTGATTTCTTAAAATCTATCTAGCTATCTATCACAATACGCTATATTATAGGTATAAGTATTTACAGCTTTAAAATAACCTGAAACCTTTTTTTTACCCTTATCCCCACTGAACCTTGATAGTTTGGGGAAATTGGAATCCATTCTCTGAACCACTCTAGGTTTGGTTTTGCAAATCAGACACTTGACTGATGAGTAGAGCTGAGCAAATAGTTTACAACAGTTGATTTAGCTGACAAATTTAGACCCTTTTTGTCCTTACAGAATATCCACACGCAGAGCATGTTTTATTTTTTGTGTATCACTTATTCCAGTTTATTCAATGGATGTTTAATTTTTTACTAATTTAAATTGTTTTCTTTTCATGTTCTTACGCCACATCCATCTTATCTGCCCATATTCATTTGCCAACACTCAAAATTACAGCCGTGCTACTGACTTATGACTGGCCAGTTAAGTCACATGATTATTTCTGTCCCCCAATGCCAGGAGTACACATTCACATCCAATGCACACAGACAGGCATGCAAATTTAAAATTCTCCCAAAAACATTTTTGCAGGTAATTTTGATATTCACTTTGTGTAGATTTGTGTCCCAGCAAAATCTGATTTCTCAAGTGTCTCCACAAACTTTATCCAAAGGGGAGGTGCTCCAGACCAGAGGGAGATAATTTCAAAATTGAAACAAATATATGGTGAAAAGTATAAATCCGATCCTATCCACTAAAGTCAATGGCAAAACTCCGACTGGCTTCAGCGGTGCTGAATTAGGCCCCACATAAGAAATTCACCCATCTTTATTGATGAGGGTGTGCAAAGTTATCCCAAAGTGCTTTACAAGTGTGTGTGTGGGAGAGATACATACGTACTACATGGAGGGAGTACTGTTTATTTAGATTGTAAGGTCTTTGAACAGTGGAACCCCGGTCCTTGAATGGGGCTCCTAGGAAATGCTGAAATACCACTAATAATGAATACATAATTTAGGTTATCCTATTTAAGATATATATGTAAATCTTTTTTTTTTTTTTTAATCAAGCACTTGGCAGATTGCCAACACTACTGAACTGCAGGACAGGGATTACTTATGATATATGATCATTATTGTTAGTATTATTAATAAGAAGAATAAAAGCTTTTCTGTCCCTTACTAGGATGTTCAAAGCGGGGAATTCCCATGTGAGGGAAGCGCAGTAGATTGATGGTGCTCAAAGAATTAATTGTACTACATAAAGTCAAGATTAGAAGCTTAGTATTATTTCGCTGTATTGCAAGACCCTCTCCTTCCAACGCCATGCATTTAGTACAGCTCCCTTTCCTCCTGAGAAGAGATTCTCAACTCTTCTTATAGACTCCATGTATGAAAATAAAGAAATAAATCAGAGAACTTGGCAGGGAGGGGTGGTACCAACAGATTCCTAGCACTTCCTGTTCCTTCTCCATCTTGCTTGGGAAGCTGTATAAAATGCAGAGACCCTGCTCTGAATCTCAATGCCTTCCAAGCTGTGTGATCTCCAGGAGAGAAGGATGTAAAGGCAAGTTTCCCTGTCAAAGTGGCATGGTTCTATTATAGGAGGGAGTGGGAAATATGTCCCAGTGTAACCCTTGATCAAGGAGCCATAGAGGTCACAGAGAGAACATGCCAGGACTCTCCTCTTCAGCTCTTGTAATGGTATTAGCAATGACTGTTTCTTACTCAATCATACTCCCAAAGGATTTTCAATAAACTTTTTATGTGCCATAACTGTTACATTAAATAAAGCTGAAAGTATTGAGTAAACTGACTGTAAATCACTTTAGATGCCTTGGAATTACATTAAGTGTGAGAATTATGGATCTTTTGCTGCTCGCAGAAACAGAGAGACGACAGAGCCAGAAATTTTTTATGTTGCCAGCCTTCCTGAAGATTTTTTTAATTATTTTTTATACCATGCGACAGGCTTCCCCTCCTGTAAATGGAGTATGTTCAGGAGTACAGCGGTGCTGAATGCTGGCTGCACTTGGGGATCGTATGGCTCCAGGGAATATTTGCCCCTATAACTCTGGGTTGGTTTTCTTAAATGGGAGTGGGAACCTTAATTAAATGCTGATAGGGACATTGTTAGAGGATCTGAATACACTACAGAGTTTATTACACTGAGGGTGATTTTCCATTGGATGCTTACCAGCTGATATTCCATCAGTATAAAGAATCTTGTTCATTTAGATGTAAAGAAATGCTGAGCACAGAACACCTCTTCATACTCTCTACGCGCCCCGGAGATAACTTTAAAATACAACACAGTTACTACTGTAGGGGAAGCCGTACAACGGAGTATAGCCACCACCAATGAATCAGGCAACTTAAAAACTCAGATCTCCCTCTTCCAACTTCTCCCCCACTTCCAACTCCCTCCGTCCCATTCACAAATGAGTGGGAAACAAGATGAGCTTTGCCAAATGCACTGATGGTCATCAGATTCAGGACCTTTTGGACCAAGGGTGGGGAGCTGTAGGGCACTCACGGACTATGCTGAGCCAGCAGCCTCTTTTGTTTATACCAAAAGGTTTTCAACTCAAGCTCCTCTGCTGATCTCAACTTAACCTTGATCCTGTGGCCTCGCTGCGTGTGTCATTCTATCATAGACCGTTGGGGGGCACTGGTTTTTACTCTCTAAGATTTAGTGTGTCTGATCCAGTGCTCATCAAAGTCCACGAGAGTCTTTCCATTCACGTCAGTGGTCTCTGGATCAGGCACCACAGGACTTTCACCCTGCAAGAAAAGTGAACAGAACATTTGTGAAAAAGGGTCTGTTGGAGGATTATTGACGGAGCCTTTTGCCTCCACACTGCTGGTTCAAACTGTATCAAAATCAGAAGTGAACCAGAGCTGTTGCCATCTGCATGATGTTTTGTGACCTATGTGAACTGAGTACGATGGGTCTCACTCAAGTTCTTTATGGACAGGTTCTCATATCACAAAATCCACCCTCACAATTAATACTAATTCTCGGCAACTTCTGCAGAGAAGCCAAGGACGGTGAGGGTCGTGTCATGTCCTCGGGAGCAGTGCATGCAAGTCGCCTGTGTGTATTCCACGGACCAGCAAAGGACTCCTGCCTCCTTTGTGTACCTTTCATGAGCATCAGATTCACATAAACAATCAAATCATGAGAGGGGTGAACAAGTATAGGAAGGAAGTTGGTTTGTTTATTTTCTTTTCGTCCAACTGATGTGAAAACTTTCTCCCTTAATGCTTGCTGCTTTTAATGACTAAATCAAAGGGACAAAAGCAGAGGCAATGAACATGACGGTGTGTGTTAAACTCCAATAGGTCTTCTCTACACTAATCTTTTCCCAAAACATTTCTGATTCCTGCTACCACTGGTTCAGCTCCACACTGGTATTAGCAATGTTGTCGGCAGGGATCCAGGGAAGCATCATGCCAGCTTCCTGGTTTTTGCCTCAAGCCTGCAAACAAAACCACAGGGGCAGGATCATATCTGTGAATCGGAGTTGGAGGCATTTTTGCTCCCCAGAAAGGGTTGGGCTGGGAAATTCAAGGTTTTGGCCTCTCCCTTGTTTAAAGCAAGGCAACAGGAATTTTAAAAGTTTCACCCTGGTCCAGCCCTACTTGGCCAGCTCCTTCTCAGGTTCGCAGCAGTTCAACCAACCTGATTCTTCTCCCACACACAGCAGTGTAAAATCAGGAATCAAATCCACCAAAGTCAATGGAGTTTACCCCAGCGTGGGAAGAGAGTCAGGTCCAATGTATTTCAAGTGGGCTTGTACCTCACTCAGTATGCTCTGAAAGTGCTAAACAAAGGGCACCAGTCTGGGGAGATTTTGGTGCTGCGTGTTATCATTACCACTGAATTAGAAATCTAACTCTCCAAACCAAGCAAAGCAAATGGCAACCTGGCTGGAATCCAAGCAGGAGTGCTGAGATGGTTGTGGGGAGGGCGGTGAGTGAAGGAAAGTGAGAGCGAGAGAGATGCCTAGCTAGAATTGCTGGTCTACGTTGCTAGCAGAAGCATGGCAAATCACAGGCTCCCACAAGCCAACATTCTGATGAGGAAATAGTTAGAAAAAGGCTCCCGGTGGGAAAACCTTCTGTTTTGCTGATCTTGTAAATCAGCTGAATTCAGCATGTCACAAGCACATCTTACAATACACAAGACAATGCCCAGATTTTTGTAGTGCAAAAGCATATTAACCTTTGTGTACTCTTGCAGGCTTTCGACAAAAGATGTCTGGTAAGAACTGCAGGGCTCATTGTAATTGCTTGCCATGTGGGTAAATGATCCAGAGCTGTGCGAAGATAAGAAGAAATTGCTAAAGGCAAATCACCTGGGTTATATTATGCTTGCCCTAAAAAATAATTAGCATGGCCTATGAAATCATACTGTGAGGGGGTTTGTTTTAGAAGGAAACTGTAATCTATATAGCGTAGCTTTCTTCCTGCAGAGTAGATTTTGTTGTTGTCGTTGGTTTGGGGGGGAGAGGTTAACTACAGCGACAGACAAATGAACAAGTCCATGTTACACTGAATAGCAACAAAGGGATTGCGTGCTAAACTGCAAAACGGGTATCTTTGCTCGTGAAGACACAGACTTGACCCTAAGGAAAAATCTTGTCAGTTTCTCCAAGTGGATGTGGCTGGATGTTTCAGCAAAATTCCATCCCCAACCCCACTTACCACCAGGAATCAAGAATTGTTGTGAATTTGTCCCAATCATAAAAATCCGCACCCCCTCCCCCCCCCCCTTTTTTTTTTAAGACTGAAAACAGCTTTGTAGAGGAACAAAATGACCATTTTCTGCTGGCTGCCTCTTTTTGTGGTTACAAAACAGAATCCAGGTTGGAAGAGAAAGGAGGAAATAAAATAGCAAATGTATCTAAAATTGTAGGGTTGATTTCTGTAGGTGCTGAATACCCACAACTCGGTAAGAATTGCCAGTGCTCAACATATCTGAAAAGCATTCCCTGTGTTGCCAACCCCAAACATTTAAAAATCATGAACCAGATCCCCCCAAAATCACAAGATTTAGCTTAAAATTCATGAGACACTTTAAAAATAATATAGGTTTCTTTGTATTGGCCGTCGGGTTTTTGAGTCTTTAAGGTTCACGTTTTCAAGCTTTTCTCTTCACTCATGTGAGCTAGAAACTTACTTATTTTATTCATGAAAACTGAGACTCTTGTGTAATAACGTGACTCCACAAACCCGAGCTTTTAAAAAAAAACAGCTGAATATCATGAGACTTGTGATTAAATCATGAGAGATGGGAAGAGTTATTTGATTGTTTCATTCTCTCTTTCCCCACTTTTAAATAGCTCAGCTCTTCTTACATGGCAAAGTCTGTGGGGCAGCTGAAAGTGTCGTGTGAAAAGGAAGAAAGGAGGCTGCACCTCCTGAAGCATGATAGCAAAGAACAATGTCTTTTAATTACAGTGTATACAGCCCTTACAAAATGGGGTTTTGACCCCAAGGAACTGCACAGCTGAAACCATCTAGCATAGACCTGCCCAGCCACTATTTGCACTGGTGCAGTTTACCCCATTTGAAACTAGAGAGATGTATCGTTGCAATCCGTGGTTTAAAGTAGTTTACCCTGTCTGCAGTAGGGGTTTGCACATGTGCAGCTCTACCAGTGGCTGGTCGCTGATGGGTAGAATTGTTGCAATGCAGATAAGGTCTGAGGCTGCAGACAGCACCGGGCATGTCATCAGAAAACATTCACTGTGCCAGATATCCAGTGTTTAGAACCACTGGACTGATTTCCTGTGGAAACAAGGCAGCCAGCCCAGGGGACCAACCTATGTCTTCTGCCATTGGCCTATATCCCTGTGGGCAAAACTCACCACGGCACAGAGCCAGCATAAGACATATCGTCAACAGGCCCCAGTCGTCAGCGGGCAGGATCAAATCTGAGACCCCTGAAGCTTAGTGTATGAGCCTTTACTGCATGAACTATAAGCCACGTGGCTGTTAGCTAAGACTATAGAAGACTCATTAATCTCTAGGTGGTCTAGCCAGGACTAAAGGGGGGACAGAGCACCACACCACACAGGCATGGGTTATATACGCACCAGTTAGGCCTTGAATGGTGCATGGGTCCCTTTGCATGGTGGTGAAAGACATCCTGGATGCAGCCCATATCAACAGCCACTCCCAACCCTCCCAGTCCCTGTGCTTTTTTATTACTCCAGCTCTGTGGCTTTTCTTTGTGCCTGCAATAATTCCTGCATTATCCTAAGAGAGCATTTCCTCCCCCCTCTCTGGCTCGACTGATAATTTATTTAGTTTTGCTAAGTGTTTCTGTCCTGGGAGAGGGGCAGTGGGGCTGATGTGTTAGAAAAGCCGACTCATAAATGTTCAGGTACGTTCCTGTTTTGTTGGCTAAGTAGCTTTCCTAAGCCAAAAAAATAATCACACTGTCTCCCGGGACCTGGGAGCAGACGTATTTCATCTCTCCTTGGTGACAGTGTGCAGACTCCAGTGCTGCTGGTTGGGTTGTTCTTGTTTTAATAATGCATTTCAAACTTGAAGAGATTTTTTGGTCCAGAAGCTCGTTGCTTTCTTCAGTTGAGTCTTCACAGCTTTCAAGGGACGGGGCAACAAAAAATTCCCCCCAACCAATGTTCTTCCTATGGCTTGCCAAGATGGTGTTTAGTGTTTTCCAGCCTGGATGTTTTTCAGAGTGGGTACCATGCTTTTTGTTTGATTTAACTTAGTTGTGGTGGCACGTGCTAGGTGGCCATCCTAGGGAATGAGCCCTCCAGGAGCCGGGGTGAAATTTACACCTGTGCAGAGAGCAGCACAAAGTCTCTGCACCTCCTTATTCCCATGGTAGGCTCAAGCTGGACTTACACAATGCACGGGCCTTGCGCTGGCCTTTTGCACAGGGATGGATTTCGCCCAGGGCTTACGTGGAACTCAGGAGGTGCATATAGGCCTCATGCTAACCAATGCAACTACTTGAGAAGATGCACGTTAATTCATTCTGGGTCAGAGGGACAGCACCTATGTCTTACCTGAGCTCTCAAAAGAGTGGGGCATAGAACTCATGGGGCTGTCTACACTGGGGTAACTTTCAACCTTGGGTCCCAGAACGGGTGAAATATTGGTCCCTTTAAAATCAATGGCAAAACTCTCTGTGAGGTCAGTGGGTCAGGATTTCACCCAAGAGATCTTTCTGCTGTATGCGTGTATGTATTACACATTGAAAGGACAAAAAACCCCAGAACTGCACCAAGTCCCCTCTACGATCCAGTCCACGTGTCCTAATGACTCTGATGCTTTTCAGTCCTTGGGGTGGGGTTGGTAGTTTTCTAGGCAAGGAACTCCAGATAGGTAATGTTTGTTCTGAGCCCAAATCTGGGCTCTTGGCACCACTTTCTCTTCCTGTCTCCCACAGAGCCAGGAAGTTTGCTGGGTCCCCGATGCAAAGTAAACTTTGCATAGCATGTCTGTGCCTCCGTCACATGCCCAGCAGACTAGCCTTTTCCCCTGGTTGGTTTTCTAAAGCAACCCATTTGCTTTTTGCAGGTGGGGGGTGTTGTCCTGAGTTCTGGAAGGGCTTCAATGTGCCATGATTGAAATTCCCATCCCCTTGAGGGCAGTCATAAATGTCAGCAGTTGCTGCTGCACCTTCAGGAGAGGAACAGATTGTGTTTCGTGGAGTGCCCTGAGGCAGGGCTGGACCCAGAGGATCCTGACACAGTGCGGGCATTCTTTGGTGCAAAGCAGGAATCAAGGAAAATGGAGCCCTATTTTCAACCACCTTTAAATCAGCTGTCTCATTTCAAACAGCAAGACAGGTCACTCTAAAGTGGATGCATTCACCAGATGGAGGCACTCAATGCAAACCTTTTCATGCAAGGTCATTTTTAATGACTGGTATGTTTGTCTGCTGCCAGCACCTCATGTGGAGGGGTGTAAATTAACACCCTCATCATTTATCATGGGAGCTGCTACAGGGAGATTTTGCTGAAGGACTTAAAGAAATTGGGAACAGAGGTCACATTTCAACAAAGCCCCTAAGCATATGCTTAACTTTAAGCAACTGCTTAAGTCCCACTGAAATCAATATGACTTCAAGTTAAGCATGCGTGTAAATGCTTTGCTGAATCAGAGTTGGGGTATAGAACCTTTAGGATCAAATTTTCATAAGAACTCCCCTCGCATCCAGGTACCTCAATACATTGTTCAGATTTACAAAAGTGTGAACAATGTGAGATGTCGGCTGCTGGGAATTCTGAAAACCTGACCCTTCTTCAAGTGCCGAAATGGGAGCGGTGTTCTTCTGCAAATCTGGCCATTCATCATCCTCTTGACTGATTTGAATGTGGTCCAAGATGTTTCTGACTGAGGGTTGCTATCTATTTGTTGCTCCATGTGTAAATGTGTGGGCAGAGGCGTGAAGCAGAGAAGGTTTTTCACTCTATTTCTTAATGATTCACGTGTCCATCTCACAAAAATCATCATCAGAACTGGCCTTAATAGGAACACTCAAATCTCAAATATAATCAAATAAAATATCAAGTATAATAATCTCAAATATAATCTCAAATAGGTGAAGCATGGAACAGGACTTGGAGACTTCAAGGCAAATTGGTTCTGCTACTGCCCATTTTGGTACTTGCTTTGTAGATAAACAGAAGTGTCAGTTCCTGGGGCAGTAAGCCTGGCCCCTTTAGCACCCAATAAATACTTTTAATTTTTAAATGACCTAGCTATAAGGCCTTCCTATTTGAAACATTCCATCTGCAGTAGACAGGGGAGACTCTTATCTGTGTTTAGAAAATCTCTCTCATTGGAAAAGCCTCAGATCCCTTCTGTTTTCTCCCAGGAATCCCGGCTGTGTTTGCTTTGTCCAACTGGTCGCTGAGCTTCCACTTAAAGGTCAGGGAGAGCCATAAAAATTCTATTCCCTGTTATTACATGCTTAAAACAATAGGTTCCATTCTTAGGTAGTTATGGATGGGTTTACTCCCTCCTTGCAATTTTTATTTTAAATTGGTTTTGGCAACACATTACACCAAGAGGAAAATTCCTATGGTAATTGGTAATTCCTATGGTATTCAATATAATAACAGAAATATGCTACCCTGGAGTTTTAGATTAAATTTCAAATAAAATACCAAAACACCTACTGAAAGTAGAGAGTCAGACATCAGCCTACAAAAGGGAAGTGATCTGAGCGCATGGCTCCTGTGCTAAGCTGGGCTCACTCCGCTGTGTACAGACGCCATGGCACGGAATAGTGTTTGTACACTATTCCAAGGCTATTGAACAGGCATGCCTCAGGTTCCGCTAGAATGAGCACCCCAATGATGCTGCACCACGGCCTGCTAGGTCTGCAAAAATAGGCCAGGAAGCTCTCGAGAGACCAGAACTTTTCACAAGGACTTTTCACGTTTCTGGTGCTTCCTGAATCTCCCAGGAATACTCAAGGAAAGTTTCAGTGATGGGAAACGATCAAAAAGAGCTCCAGCGTGGGCAATGGCAGTGCGGGCTTCCCCACAGCTCAGCCTGGGAGGACTGTGTGGGCTTCAGTGCTTCACATCTGACTTGGAAGAGCAAGAGAATTCAGTTTTCTGACCTCTGTGCTACTCGGCCTAGTGGCTGGGGCAACCAACAAGGGCCATTAGTGCCACTGACACGAAAACTTAGGATGAGCCCAAATCATCTCATTGAAACCACGTCCTGTTGAACTAGGTGGAAGAGTTCAGGTCCGACTCAGTCTGAAAATCACTTCCCAGGCACACACATTTATTCCGGGCTGAACTGGAACAACAAATCCAAACATCAGAGAAAACTTTAAGGAAGGTTGGATTTGAATCTGGATCCAATCTCCTCAAGTTCTGGCTCATAATGAAACTCAGCTCTTCTACAGAACTTTTCAGTCACAGATTTGAAGGCACCTTACAAAGGAAGGTCATTATCATTATCCCCATCTGTAAGATGTGCCTCAGTTTCCCAGAGAAGTGAAATAAATATCCTAAATAGTGGAATAGAGCCCAGTTCTCCTGAATGCCAGTCCCGTGCTCAGTCCACTGGGAAGCACCATCAACCTATTGTCCATAGGCCACTGAACAGCTATCATATAATGAGAAAATCCCAAATGGGCCAGAACTAAACTAGATTTATCCCAGAGCTGAAAGTTTCTGAAGACGGAAGCTTTCGTCTGGAACTCATGGGCTTTCTCCAGTCATTACCAGCCATCCTCAGCCTCTGAATCCCTCTCAAAGCTTCAAATTTTCAGAAACAATGTTAGCTTAGAAACTAGTGGGAAAACCTATCCCCACTGATTATATATTTTCCCCATTAAGACCTTGTAAAAAAGCATTAAAATTAATAAGCCACAATGTTGCCAGTTCCTCATAGCTCTCGGTGACTTGGAGGTACTAAAGACAAGGTGATGTAGCAGTTTCCACACTGTGGATTTTATTATTAAATACCAGCGTAAATAGTCAATTGAAACCCACATCATTTGTCAGTTCTTGAGTGATGGCCGCTGTGGTAACATAGACACCCTCAGCTTCTGCCAAGGTCACATACTCTTTGTTTTGAATACGTATAATTTTATGGGTTTGGACTTCTGCTGTCTCTTTCAGATTTCCCCAGTGTAAGAACAAAGGTAAAGCTACTTCCACACAGGATGAAAAGGGAACCATAATGTGCCACAGGTTTTTCTTGGGAAACCCAGTCACATTGCTCATTTTTCTAAGCAACTGGAGAGCCATGCTGGAAAGGAATTAACTCTGTTAGTATTAGTCACAGACCTTGGAAATGGGTATCTTTCCTATGAAGTCCCAAGATCTTACGGAGTTTGAAGTCCTCAGGCCAGATTCACAAAGATATTGTGATACTGAGGTATCTAAAGATGCCGTCAGGTGCCCAGGGGGATCTTTTGACAATCTGGCTCTGCCCGTGGGTGCTGGGCACTTGAAAACCTGGCCCTGAGCTCTTCTGAAAACCTGGCTCAATCGCTACTGACTGACTGCATGAGGGGGTGGGAGCTTAATGTTCATAAGCCACTGTAAGAGCATCACGTGAAAAGCGTGATGAGTAATTTGCCTCTGCTCAGAGGGAGAGCAAGAAGTCCTCAGAACAGAGTCTAGGGTCGGTACTGGTCTCTGCACAGGGGTGAATGGCAGCCGGAAGGCATGCAAAGCTGCTTATTGTTTAATTTATCTATTTACTGGGAAAGCCCGGTGACCAGAGGGATAATAGAAAGGTTAAATGATAAATTGTAAGGCTTCTGCTTGGCCACCATGCATGGGACACAGCCATCCTTTCCAGTGGTATGAGGCCTAATGGGAAAGGGAAATTATTTTGCCTTCAACTAAAGGGCAATTTTCTGATCAGCTCCTGTTCTGATGCGTGCAGAGAGGAGAGGGAGCAGAAGCAGAGAAGTACCAGAAAAAAAACCCAGAGAGAGAGAGAGGAAGAAACACTTACGCTTTAATGGAAGCTCATTTTTGTAAAGTACCATAGTAGCCCCCGTGGGCCCAGAGAATTAAACGCTGTCATTCAGAGCTTGAAAGCAGAGCTATCCAGTTTGCAGACACCTGTCATAATTAAACTAATGGCTCTGAAAATGTGCCTTGATATTAAATCTATCTTCCACCGAGGAGCAGGGCTGATTAAAACTGCTGTTTGACAGTTAATGATGAACCTCTCGCTTGCTGAGCTCGGTAACTGGAACAGACCGGTTCACCCCTCCCCTGGCCTGTCCCTTCCCCATGCTACTCTCCTTCTCCCATGAGCTGCCTGACTTCTTCCCAGGTTTTGTCCTTCAGCCAACGAGCAGTGGTGGGTGATGCCAAGCCAGTGAGTGCTTGTCGTTGCTCAGCCTAGAGACTCCAGCAAACTGTTAGCGGCAAGACAGATAAGAAGCCATCTGGAGGCGATTGGGGGAGGCTGGGAGCCATCTGGAGAGGACTGGGTGGTTTTGCAATTGGGGAAGACTTTCTATATATATGTGCAGAGCCTAGCACAATGGGCCCAAACATGAACGGTTTGTAGGTGCTACTGAAATACTAACGAACCTTTATTGAGCCCAGAAAAAATATCCAGACACAAATATTGCTGATCTTTTTTTAATGGGAAGGCGGGAAGGTTGGAATTTGAACCCAGATCTGGGTTTCACACTGGGTCACCTGTCTCGATGTCTGGCTAATCCAAAGGATCCCAGACCCTGATACCCCTGAACTCTGGCATGTTCGGTATTTTAGATCCTTTATATTACCTCTGTATTTGGCACTGGTGCAACTGCTACTGGAATCCTGTGTCCATTTCTGGTGCCCCCAATTCAAAAAGGGTGTTGATAAATTGGAGAGGATCCAGAAAAGAGCCATGAGACTGATTAAAGAACTGGAAAACCTGCCGTATAATTATAAACCCAAGTAGCTTGATTTATTCCCCATCACGGGCCATTTTTAGATCAAGACTGGCTATTTTTCTAAAAGAACTGCTCTAGTTCAAACAGGAATTAATCCAGGGCAGTCCTATGGCCTGTGTTATACAGGAGGTCAGACTAGATGGTCCTCATGGTCCTTTCTGATTTATAAACTATAAATCCAGCTCTGTGGGCCAGGGGAGCCAGGAAATCTGGATTCTATTCCTGGCTCTGGCACTGGCTTGGGTAAGTCACTTCTCTTCTCTGTGCTTTTGGTTCCCCTTCTCTGTCCTGTCTATTTAAATTGCAAGACTTTGAGGCCAAAACTGTCTGTTACTGTGTGCAATTCCTAGCACAATATGCCCTCCTTTCCCTGGATCTTCTAGATACTACTATCATACAAATAATAAATAATAAGCGATTTGAATTGTGCATCCTCAACCCATCTGGACCCTGTAATTGTGGTGCTATGCAGCTGCTGGTGACTGTGAAAATGCTGAATCATATTTTGTAGAGCTGCTTCTGCCAAGAAATCCTGTCCTTTCGGGATCTGTGTGTGTCTAAGAGGCCAAGAAGAACTCATTCCTCATCCCTGTTACTAGGCATATTGGCATGGAAACAGGGATCTTTATTGCTGTGTGGTTCATCAGCTGCTGCTGTTTATTCCCCAGATGATGTCATAACCTACGGACTCTGACATCACATTTGGTTGCCGTGGCAATGGTTTGGCTGTCACAAACATAGGATCATGATTTCAGGGGAGGAACAAGAAGAATCCTTAAGAAACCAAATAGCTGTTTTCTTGGGAATGTCTCGATTAAGGACTGTTGGGGTGCAATGTGTTAGCGTGTCAGTCTAGCTCCTAGCATGGACCACTCCATCTCAGCAATCCCTCAGAACGACTGCTTCCATGTTTTCCCCTTGTTGGTAGCCTCTTGGGGGGTGAGGAGGGGGGAAGACAAGGACTAAATAGGCCATAGAGACTGAACTGCCCCGGCCCCTAGAGGTGGCCCTTTAAACACTCATAAACCACAGTTATGTGCTCAGCCTAGATAAATACAATAACCCCAAAGTGCTTGCAGAGCTGATCAGACGTAGCCCTAGCAATTAGTGAGATGCAAACTCCATAAAGTACAGCTAAGTATCAGCAGTTCCAGATATCATTTACTCTGGTGTGCTGGGTCATTTGATGCCTCAGTGCCTCAATTCTCCATCTATACAATGCGGACCATAAAACTTCCTTTTGCCTACCTTGTCTTTGTCAATTGTAAGATCGCTGGGGCAGGGAATGTCTGTTGCTATGTGTCTGTACAACACACAGTGGCCCTGATCTCAGTTGGGGCACGGTACCTAAATGCTGCCGCTATAAATGCCTCTCTATAAATCCTTGGTACACCCAACCCTTGAATACTGCATGCTGTTATCATTGCTCTCTCTCAGAAAAGATATATTAGAATTGGAAAAGGTACAGAGAAAGGCAACAAAATTGATTAGGTGTATGGAACGACTTCTATACAAGGAGAGATTAAAAATACTGGGACCGTTCATCTTAGAAAAGAGACGACTAAGAGGTGATATGATGGAGGTCTATAAAATCATGAATGATATGGAGAAAGTAAATAAGGAAGTGTCATTTACCCCTTCATGTAACACAAGAGCTAGAGGTCACCTGATGAAATTAATAGGCAGCAGTTTTTAAATGAACAAAAGGAAGTATTTCTTCATACAACACACAGTCAACCTGTGGAACTCCTTGCCATGGGATGTTGTGAAGAGTATAACTGGATTCAAAAAAGAATTAGATATGTTCATGGAGGATAGGTCCATCAATGGCTGTTAGCCAAGATGGTCAGGGATGCTACCCCATGCTCGGAATGTCTCTAAACCTCTGACTGCCAGAAGCAAGGACTGGATGACAGGGATGGACCCCTTCATGAATTGCCCTGTTCTATTTATTCCCCCTGCAGCACCTGGCACTGACCATTGTCAGAAGACAGGATACTGGACTAGATGGACCATTGGTCTGACCCAGTGCGGTTGTTCTTAGGCTGTAATACAAATAATAAGACATACTAATAATTTAGGATGCTGATGAGAAAATAGGTTGATGTAGATATAGATATATATAGATAAAATGACAAAAGATCCATTTGTTGGATTTTGTCTGATCAGAAGAGCCCTCACTCCACTGTCAGCCTGCCACTGACATCCAGCCAGGCTTCTAGCTGACTATCATTAGCTTTCTTACCCAGCTCTAATACCATCCACTACCACAACAGTAATTACCAGGAGATTAGGCGGCATTAAGCACTCCTTAATTTGACACATTGCAATGATCTCCATTCAGCCTTTCTGCTCAAATAACTCTCCATAAATATGTCGTGAGGCTACCAAAATAAACAGAGGTGAGGCTGTTTGTACAGCTGGGCTCCATGCAGCTTTCAGGAGACCAGGTAGCAGGGCAGAGGGTTATTGCGGTGCAATAGGAAAGGAATCTGCATGGAACATTGGTTCTAGCGAAGCACCAGGAACTAGGGAAATCACACTGTGCGGCAAAAGTTAAAATAAAAATAATAATAATATGTCTTATCCCTGATAGCAATTTAATAGAAATCGTTTTTAAACAACAACCTAGTAAAGAGAGATGGGTATTTATGTAAGAAGTGGCTGCATTAGGAGAAATAATAATTACACTGGAGTTGGTTTTTTTGGTGTGCTATTAGTCCAGACATTATTCATTAAGTAATGCAGTGGAAAACCACTGTTAGTACAGCAATAAATCCCATGGGGCCCCATCACTTCTGAGATAGGATCATTTGGTAATTACAGTGCATTAGAAGTTCAATATTCTTTCATGAATTTTTTTTCTCACTCTCCTCCCTCCCTGAATGAGCTGGATTACTGGTGGGCTGCAAAGACAGGCGCTGGGTAGAAATACTGTAAACTCAATGCATGCTGCTCCACATGGTGTCACTGCACCTGATGTCTGCTCCTTATGGGACTCAGAACTGTGCAGTACAGAAGGGGAAAGGCACGTGAGCAAAGGAAAATGTGCAGAGCAGGATGGGGAGGGGCGGAGGAATCTGATGCAGCATTCTTGAGAGCAATAGAATGCACCTGCAGCGTTATTCCTGCCTGGCAGCAGGAAGACAGCTAAAGAAGGAAGCTCGTTATTATCATTCTGCGGCCCACGCCTGTACACACGTGTCTTTCCAACTCACCTACCCCACTGGAATAATAGAGCTTCCAGCAACCAGGGGAAGACTCATGAGCATGAGGGACAGAGATGGAGCTGGGGTTAGGCAAAATGTTTCTACTTAAAGTTTTTTAAATGGAAAATTGGGTTTTCAACTAACTGAAATTTTTCATGAAAAATGTCTGATTTCCCTGAACTTTTTCCATCAGGAAACCTGAACACCCCTCCTCCCAACTGAGTTAAAAACAGCAGACAACTGAAAAATGTTGGCTGAAACCCAAACAATTTGTGGTGCAAAATATTTAGATTTTTGGCTGAAATTTTTCAGTTGGGGGACTTTCTGATTTTCTGAAGGGCTATAAACAATTGGGAATAGGGATGGAGCTGAGCAGGTCACAGTGAAGGTGATTCTAGGACAGGAGGAAGGCAGAATCCTTCGTCGGTTATTTACAGGATTAGGTGATTGACCATAGTGATTCTCACTAACAGGCAGAGATTTAAGATGACTCACAACTATGGGGTCAGGAACGAATTGCCCAGCCCTGGAGCAAAGCACTGGGCGAAGATTATCATTGAGGATCAGGTGGGTTATTCCATGGGAGAGTCTAAAGATTTGGCCCATTGGTTTCAACAGGAGTTGAGGATGCTCAAAAGCTGAGCACTGAAGCTCCAAATAGCAGCTATGCATTTATTACAAGGGGTACATGCTGCCTTTACATAGAGGAAAGTCCTCTTCCTTTATAGAGCAGCTGCTGTTAAACAGTAATGAAATCTATTGGTCCCCTTAACGAATGCATCTTCCCTGAGTGCTAAGTAAACTGTCTCCATTTACACTGTCAATATCAGAGTGGAGTCTCCCTTGTTCTTCAAGCATCCTTTAATGGATTGTGGCCAGCTTCTGATTCCTTTGCACAGTGAAAGCTGTCAATGGACGTGTCAATAAGATACTGGGTGCTATTGATTGGCACAGGCATGCAGGGTTCACCGGTCGATGAGAACTCTCGCCAAGAGACGGAGGAAATGAGCACTTTCAAATAAAGGCAGCAAAATGAGAGATCCTGACAATAAAATGACTCCGTTTTCCCCTCCTCCTGCTCCTTTGTCCATTCCCCTCCCTCCAGAGGTTATGGCGGCACTGGTAACAGGGCTGGGATGAATTCAAGTGTTTGACTGAAAACATCTCAGAGAATGAAAAAACCACCAGCTGCAATTCAAGCACAGGCTAACTCCCAATAGACTGTGAGAAGGGAAGGGCAAAGGGAGAAGGTGCTCAATAGGAGCCATTCTGGGGTGAATGAAAGGATGTCCCCCCTTTGGGAGCTCAAAAGATTGCTAACAGGACGCAGGCCTCTAGGCCACTGGTGCAGATTTGGTGCTTTTTGATTGCGTTTCCATGCAGAATGAGTTGGTGGAGAACGCCAGTTGGCTGTCTGGTTGAATGGGCCATGGAGATTGACCCAACTCCCTTATGCTAGCAACTAAAATTATGTATGTTCTCTGACTATATAATAGTATCCTCCCTCCCACCCACAGTGGGGTTTTCTGCCTTCCTCATTTTCAAAAGCAAGGCCCCATTTCCTGTGAATACACCAGCGCTAGTGGTTGCCTGGCTCAGATACCCCAAATCGACACATAAGTTGTGCAAATCTGTCATTGGTTGGGCGTGGTGCTGAATTCATCCATGCTCCCAAAGCCCTTCAAGAGCCTCGGTGTTACAATAGGACACCGTCTCACTGAAATAGCGTTACTCTCCATGCACTGCAGCCTTTCCCCGTCTTTCTCCGTCGCTCTCCTGCGCTAAAAGAAAGACTCACAGCCATCGAACCAGCACAGCACTCAGAGTTCTGAATTTTAATCAATACCTGCTCTGCAGATACAAAGTGTTTGCCATTGTTATTCAATTCCTCAGCCTGGAGTCAGACAGACACTGACAGCAGGACGCAACAGGGGTCTGGAGTGGGGCGGGAGGTGGGGAGAGCTGGCAGCATAATCACTCTTTCCTCAGGAGTCTTTAATTCTGATTGTGTTTTTGGTTTCACACAAAGTGTGACCCCCCACGGACTCCACAGTGCCAGCTAGCGAAGGGTTTGCTGTGCTGTATCGGCCAAGCCTAACACACTACTTTCATACTATTGGTCCAAAAAGGGTCATGAAAGTTGTTTGATAAAGCCCTATATCACACTGAGCCGTATAATCACCGTGTGATGTATGGATGGATGATATTTAAGTTGTATGTATGTCCTGAAAATGAGCAGGCATCATCACGGAACACAGCATAGCAGCATAAGGGCCAGGCCTGTACCCCGATGCTTGCAGCAAATCCTCCCTTTCCACCTGTGTTACCCTCAGGAGACTGATTTCTAAAATTCGGAGGGTGAAAGTCGATTTAAAGTAAATTGACTTCAGTCTGCAGTGTAGACATACCCTCAGAAAGGTGGATTAACTACAGCGATTGGAGAATCCCTCCTGTTGCTGCCGTAACTGTCTACACTGAAGCGCCACAACAACACAGCTGCAGCTGTGCCACTGCAGTGTTTTAAGTGCAGCCACAGCATAATAGTGGAAGGTGTCTCTGAGGTAGAACTCCATTTGTACCCAGCCATCTGACCTCCAAGCTCTCATTTCTGTCCCTCTCCTGCTCCCAGAACACAGAAGGGGGATAGACTTGTGGATGAGTATCATACACTACAACACATCTCCTTTGCTTTTACATTCACCCCAAAATCAGTGATCAGAGTTTTCCACTGCATTACATTGAGTCATGCATATTGTTAGCTGGATACAACTTCCTTCCCTATACTTTCCCCTTCTCCTCCGTTTATTCCAGGTCTGGCACCTTGGGGATAGATTTCTAATTGCACGTGCTTCCCTGACTTGCTTCTTTGCAATACTTTTTTAGTGTCTTTCTGTTGTCAATTGCTGCGAGCTTGTGCTGGAAATTAAACTGTCTGTGATGCAAATCAGGCAAGAGAAACAAAATGAGCCCTAGGTGTTCTTCCAGATAATCCTATTCTGTGAAGAAAAAAAAAAAAAAACTAGACACACAAGACAAAACAGAGAGCTGCATGGGGCTAATGTGATCTTACTTACTCAGGTGTAAATCAGGAGTAACTCAATTAATGACAATGGAGATAACACCAATATGAAGCCAGCATAAGCGAGAGGAAAATCAGGCCTCATATAATTAGCACTCTCGGGTCTAAGATAAACATTTTGGCCTGTATTTCATTCATGCTACAGACGTTCCCGTTAAGCTTTCTCCAGCCCTTCAGACACACTGTTGCATGGCTCTGGTGCAGGTGCAGCTCCCAGAAATGCCTTGGAGCAGGAGTTGAAGGGTAGGGAGAAAACATTCTGTTGCAAAGCACAGTGGAGTGGGGGGAAATACAGCAAGAGAAAATGGCTGTTCAGTGGTTGGAAAGTTGCATTATCTTCACGGAGACTTCAACGCTATGGCTCAATGAATTATAGTCTAGGAAGCCTGACTCTCAGGTACAAATCCAGATGGGAAAGCAGTGACCCAAAGTTGTAACCGTTACGTTGGGGGTCAAAGTAAAGAACACGCGTTGACTCATTCCATTCCCTCGTGAATGTGTATGCAAATGACAAGGCCACCATCATGTCCGCACTGTCTGGTCAGTGTTCAGGAAAACTGGCCCAGTTGTGTGGGGAAAGCTCTCACTGAAAGGCTCCTGTAGCACAGATAGCACTTGTGCAAGAACAATTTGCAAATAAATAAAAAGAAGCACGTTTGCAAATACTGTGAGGACAGGCTGCTATTAAGTCCGTTCATATTGGATCAGCAAATATCATGTCAGCTTGGAGAGGTGCCTAGTTACTTACTCCCCTTCACCCCCCATGAAATGTTTTTCAGTGCCTGAGTGAATCAAGATGAATGTAAATGAGGTTTATTAAGCCAACCCCACATGGTGCTGTATTGTCAGCATCGGTAGGCTGTGACAGGTTAGTTATTGCAGTCTGAAAGGAATGTCACCCATGCAGCAGTCTGCAGAAATAACTTTTAAAAAGAAGAGGAACAACACATCTCAGGTCTTTTCCTGATCTCTGAGAATCATTTTCACGAGAAAGGTAAAAGACTTTAAAATACCTCGGGGTAATTTTCAAAAGGCCTCTGGAATTTGTACAGGCAAAATTTATTTGGTCAGTCATTTGTATAGGCTATTCTCTGTATCAGAGGCTTTCACAGAATCTTATTGACAGTTTCGGGTATTTTCCAGGCTACAGATTCCTGGTATTGTCCACTCCATCTATCCCCTTTAGACTGGATTTCAGGTGACCATGTTTGCATCCTGTACCTTCTGAAGAATGAGTGTCCTATCTTTCTGATCAGCAATTGGCCTCGTTTTCCTAGTCAGCCTTTGAAATCAATCGGTTGGCAAAAACTCTGTGTGTGTGTGTGTGTGTGTGTGTGTGTGTGTGTGTGTGTGTGTGTGTGTGTGTGTGTGTGTGTGTGTGTGTGTGTGTGTGTGTGTGTGTGTGTGTGTGTGTGTGTGTGTGTGTGTGTGTGTGTGTGTGTGTGTTTCTGGGCTACTCACTCTTCAGCTGTCTCCCCTGACTGAAAACATTTTTTACTCTCATAGAAGAAAACAAAGCAGCTTTGTTCTAGAAGCCAATAGACATAATCCCACCCGCTCCCAAATTTGTTTGCAATAGCACTATCTGAAAATTGATCTAAAGAAACACCCACGACACTTAATATACTTGGGCTAGGTCAGTATTAGATCAGAAATGTTTGAGAATGTCACATAAACCAGACAAAATTATTTGTTCCTTCATGCCATCGATCTAGGCAAGGTGCCTTGAATTCTGTCTGCACAGAAAGGAGTTGCAGTTTGACAGAAACCTGTTCTGGTTTTGCATATTTATTCTTCCCTTAAATCATTTCCAAACCACTAAACCATTTTACAAGGACAAAGGAAAACATCAATTACAATTACAGTGAAAAACTCTTTCAAGGCATAGACTAGGTAGATGGAAAACGTACCCATTCATTTTCAGTTTCACAAAGCACTTCATAATATTATGGTCCGTTTCCGCTCACCCTTTCCCCCACCCATCCCTTCTCGAGTTTTAAATGAAGAACAGTACAATAGCTCAATTTTTGCGGATAGCAGATGTAATTGCAGGAACTTGTACCCTTATGAAACATTTGTTTTGCCCATCTCAGTGCCCCAGTGCTGACTTTTCAGTCTCCAACCTTCCTCTTGCCTGGATTTGAGCTAACACTGGGGCTTCACTGAACAAAGAGCAACATGGCAAGAAAGGTTGTTCATGCTTTTGGTATATGAGCCCAGCCAGAAGCAGGAAGCACTGAAAATACCTCACAAGAAAGTTTTCCCCTTACAGAATCCAAGTCCCTTTGTGCAGATGTCAGAGGTGTGGGCAATGGTGAAAAATTTCCAAATTTTGTGGGCTTATTCAAACTGCCAGCCAGGTCCATGCTGCTAATCTCTAATCCCCACATTTCCCACTGAGAGAATGAGACGGGAGGAAGACCATGACCCAGTGCCCATTGAAGTAAATGGAATGTCTACTATTGACTTCAGTGTAGGATCAGAAAGTAAAAATCCAGGGCCTGATTCTATTCTGCCCTGAAGCTTGTGTAGCTATTGACATCTGTGCAACATGGGTGTAAAACTCCACTGCATCAGAATGGCAGCATTGTATAGTCACTCTGCACTCGCTTTGCAGAAGTTTCAGAGTAGATCGAAACCAGAATTTCTGTTCCATGGAAAAATCTGAAATAAAAAAAAAAAGTTCAGTATCAAAATGAAAAGTTGCCATTTTGAAGTTTCCCACGGAATGAAAATTCTGAAGCATTTTGATTCAGAAGCGTCTAACCATTTTGTTTTGATAACATCAATGCATTTTGGTTTGACTTTTATATTAAAATACATATTGTATATGTATAATATTCAATAGCATATATATACACAATATAATATTCATATGAATATGTTGATATAATATGAAAGTCTAAATGAAATTAATTGTCATTTCATTTCAGCAATTAGAAAATGTTTCATTTCAACTTATTTCAAAGCCACAATGATTCATTCTGACTTCTTCCCATTTAAAATTTAGTCAAAATCGACATGGTCTCATAGAATATTTTGATTTTGTGGCGCCTGCATTTTCAGATGGAAAACTCCATCAAAATATTTTCAACCAGCATTAGTTTAAATATTTACATTGAAAGACCGTGGCGAATCAGCCCCCTAGAACTCCCAGCATGCGGTTTTAGGGGTGGAGATAGACACTTCAGATGGCTTGACCTAAACCTAAAGACTATATTTGTGCTGAAATGTTTAGGGTAAGAAAGTGGGAACTGACCATTCTTTGGGTTCTGTCAACTTTGAATGAATCCCATCTAGAGTTGCACTTCTCTTCTTTTCAAGTGGACAGGCACAGATAGCGATTACTCTGCACATCCACCTATGACACTCAGTGGGCTGCGACCCTGACAGAGCAAATTCAATTACTTACTAATTGGTTAATTGGTGAGGGGCTCTGTAATGCAGCTAGGAGCAAATTAAAGCAGCAACAAGAGAAGTGCACGTTTGTGAGATCTGGTTGTTCTTTCTGAGGGCTGCCAACCAGTAATATCATGGTCTGGAAAGCCAGTGGGTAGGGGAATGGCTATTGCCAAGATTATATTTCATCTTTTTCTGTGCAGGGCGAGGGGGTGGGATGTTCTCTTCTGGGCAAGGTCTAGGGAGTTTTGATTGTTGCTCTTAACTACAGAACTGAGACTAACCACTGAAGAACCCAGCATGAAGAAGGGACAGGTTCCCACTAAAGCAAAAGAGATTTTACTGTGCATGGGGAAAAAAGGACAGATCTCTCAGTGCATCAACCAGAAACAAAGTCAAAACAGCATTTGTGTGTTTGTGATACTGCATGTGTGTGGGTCTGTCTGCGTGCATTACTGTGTTTTTGAGGGTGTCTGTCTCCATGTGTGTATACATGGGTATGACTCTTTCCTAACACCATGGGAGTCTCTGTGTTTTTGAGATTGTGTCTGTGTGTGACTGTTTTTTGAGACCATCTGAGTGTGTCTCAATGCACGAGTCTCTGTGCTCATGAGATCATGTGCATCTGTGGCGTGCTGAGAGCAAAATGCTTCTCTCTATTGACCAGGTTGCCTAGAGTTACATCCTTGAGTACTCATTAAAGTAATTCAGATCTGATTTGCAGCAGGGGCTGACAAACCGGCAGAGTGAGAGAGACCTTCTTCAGTCTCTGTGTCACTCACCCATTTCTCCGAGCATTCGTTTGCACCCATTCTAAGCTTTTGTAGCATCTACAGATGGTGCCTCCAGATGGAGCTCTAACTGCCAGACTCTCCTGCCTTCAGATGATGAAGAATCACTGTTGATCTTCCTGGTCAAAAAAACCCCAAACCCTTCAGGATGATGGAAAGTTTTCATCAAAACAAATGGAAATATGGGAACTTCCTTCTGCAAAGAAACACGCATCAGGCCTATTTTGAGGCAGAATAAAGCAGTCTGTGGACTGAACAGTTTCTTGTATCTCTCTCTTTGGGCTTTCAAGCGCTAACAGAGGGCAAGAGTTTGTTCTGGATTTTTCAAACCCAGGTGTATACCCCTTTAAGTCCCAGCCAGATGCCACATTAACTTGCATGACTTCTTGCCTCTAACAACACATAATGCAGCTCGAGTGATGTAACTCAATGTGATGCCAAAATTTATAAGGAAAGACATTGCTTTCTGAGGTCAGGCTGGTCTCTGATTTAAGCTGGCAGTGGGAGCATCGGTGTTTCTGCAAACCAGCAGATACTGCAGCTCTCCAACAAATCAAATTACTTTCAAAGACTTTGGCGTCTCCCTAATCCCGACAGCTCTTCAAAACTGGGGACATCAATTAAGGCAGAGTGCATTAAACCCACGCAGGGTTTTTTGGGACTTAGACAGGCTCCTGAAAGCATTTTCAGGGATGGTTTTATTTTTTATTTTATGAGCAGAAGGATTGCAGATAAACTTGATAAGGGCTGGAATCAAAACATCGTCCTACAGCCAAAAATGCAGTGACAGATATTCTGGGTAGTGAAAACGATGACAGATCCTAAGCAGACAGAAGCGAACATGATAAAACAAGTGAGATTGTTATTCTTATATTAAAATTACAGCAGCACCTAAAGGTCACAATTGAGATCAGGGGCCCGTTGTGCCAAGTGCTAATAAGACACATATTAAGAGACACACCCTGCCCTGAGGAGTTTAGAGTCTTAGGCCGGGTCTACACTACAGTCCTGTGTTGGCGTAACTACATCACACAGGGGTGTGAAAAATCCACACCCCTGAGTGACGGTGACATAGTTATATCGTCGTCAACCTCCTGTGTAGACAGCGCTTTGTCGATGGGAGAGTTGCTCCCTTCGAAATAATTACTGCTTCTCAGGGATGTGGATTAATAGGCGACACTGGAGGGTCTTTGCTTACGCGTTATAGCAGCGCTATGGCATTTTAAACGTAGGCCTGCTCTAAATAGACCAGACTGACAAAGGGTGGGCAAAAGAAAGGATTATCCATTTTACAGATGGGGAATTTAGAGTAGGTTCCAAATTGTCCGTCAAAATGTTTTTTTCCGGTGGAAAATATTTTTTCCATGAAATGGAAATATTCATGAAAAAAAAGTCTGTTTTATACAAAATTTTCAGGTTTTTTTCAACAAAAACCCAAAACATTTTGAAGAGCTTCTCTGGCCAGCTCATGGGAAGCTGAGGCCTAGAAAGATGAAGGGCCAAGTTTTCAAAACAGCTCAGCGCCCTACAACTCCCATTTAGCAACCAGATTTTCAGCAATGCTCAGTACCCGGAAAGCTCCCTTTGTTTTTTTTGGGAACTGCATATTTTTGAAAATCTGGTCATAAGCAATTTGTTCAAAGTAAGACAGGGAGTCTGAAGCAGAGCTGTGAGTTGAGGGCAGATTTTCCAGTCTCCTGGCTTAACTACAAGACCATTCTTCCACTCAAACTGCCCAATAACTAATGGGAGAGTCTCCCCAGAAACAGGAGTGGGTATCAGGTCAACAAAGCACTTCACGCAAAATTTTCATAAGCACCTAAGTGATTTAGAAACCTAACTCATTGACCTTTGATTATACTTAGGCTCCTAAATCTTGTCTCTTTTCTAAATAGGACTTAGTTGTTCTTCATAATTTTGCCCCAAGTCTCATTGAGACGTAGGCTCCTAAGTGCCTATGCCACTTTTGAGAATGGTATTGAGGCTCCTTAGTAGAGCTGGATGAATAACAGATTTTTTCATTTGCTGTCAGTACCAAAAAATGGCTACCGGGAATCATTCTGGTTCAAACAGAAAACAGTTTTTTTTCCAAAAGTGAGGGGGGGGAGGAGGAGGAGTTTGGGTTGAAAAAAATATGAATGAAATGTTTTATTTGGATTTAGAGCATTTTTAATGTTTCAAACTTTGAAAAACTAAAATTAAAGGGAAATTTGAAACAAAAATTTGTTTTGAATAAAAAAAAAAGTCAAAAGGTTTCATTTAGAAAATGTTGAAACAGAAAAGGAGCTGGCGGGGGGGCAGGCTTGACCAAAACAATCTGGTGAAATCAACATGAATTCATGAAATATCTTACCCTAAATAAATAAAATAAAAAAGGTTTTGGTCAAAAAAAAAAATTCAGCTAGCTGTACTTCTAAATATTTGGGCAATTCTGAAAATTTTGCTTTTGAATATGTGCTTATTTTTAAACACCTCTTTAAGTCCCACTGATGTTTTTAAAATAATAATACACACCAATTAATAACAAATGAAGACATGAACTAAAGTGATTGATGATAACATAAATAATTTAAATGATCGTAATGGTTGTTGTTGAAGTAACAGAGTTACCCAGCAGCTTCCAGCATCCAACACAATCACAGATATTTTGGGCTGAAGGTTTCAGTGTCAGGAGGAGGAGGGAGCCGAAAGGAAGGCTTTCCAATCACTCCAGCCACCATCTCTAATTCTTTTCTTAAAGTATAAAATCATTCCTCCACTGATCTCACTTGTGGTCAGAGCTCAGTACAGGACCATCAGTCACCGTGCTGATTTGGTTCAGCAGGTGTTGGTTGTGCAATCGCTCACTGCGGGCTAATCTGCTCGCGGCTGTCAAGGGTTATGGAGTATTTATTGAGTTTGTGTCAGGTCCAGTTGACCAATAGCCAGCAGCTGCTGGATACCCATTGACATTGATGATATTGCTGAATTAAACTAGGTGATGTATACAGAACTTGCTTAGAGGTAGTAATGACGCCTGGAACCATTTGAAACACAATACAGAGGGCCCCTGCGCTTGGAGCTTTGCACTCTCTCTCTTAAATAAAAAATTATTAGTATTTTCTTTTAACGCCAAAAAGAGAAGCCACGAATCGAGCTCCGTTGAAATATTTAGAAAGAAAAATAGAGTAGCCCCATGGAAATGAAAATCATCTTTATATTCTGCAGATTGACTGCCTGTTGGGTGACTGGCGACGGAGGAATTTCTCACCTGCTCTTTAGAAAGACAGAGCGGTGGGGCGGGTGAGGAATTGATTATTGAATGCACATCAGGGACCTGATCCTTTAAAGGGCTTGCTGAGCCCTTTTACTTCAGCTCAGCACCTTGCAGGATCTGACCAGTTATGTGTTCAGTGGTACTTGATTTTGTGAGATGCTGTGTGAATTACAGTTTACACAGTACTTCTCATCCGAAGGCACTTGAGAAACATTAACCCAATAGTCCTCACTGTCAGATACAGTGCCTCAGCGGTACTCTTCCCCCGTTATACAAAGGGGTAAACTGAGGCACAGAAAAGGAGTGGAAATTGACCTCGCTGGCAGAGCTGGGAATAGCCCTGGGAGTCTTGACTCCCAGTTCTGTGCTCAGATCTGCTCTCTGATCATTTGCAGACCCGCAAAGCTCAGAAACCAGAATGAGCCCCACATTTATGATTATTTTCTTAAAACTCATTATTTTCAAGCCAACCTCAGGATTTCTGAGGCGTGACTCAGGATTTTTGAATGCTTGGGGTTGGCAATACTGGACCGTGGGCCCCTGTGGCTTGAGCAGAAGGGATCAGCTGAGATCTATAGCAGGCGTGTCCTCTGCGGATCGGGCACGGGGACATGTACCACACCCTGAACTGGGCTTTATGTGCCCATAAACTCAAACTGCCTCTGACTACCTAGGCAGAATCAGCGGCCCCTCTTAAAGACTGCAGCCTTTATGTTCCCAAGCAGCTGTGGCGTTTCCTGTGAGGCTCTCTCTCTGTGGTGGAAGTGGAAATCAGGCTGCAGGACAGTGATTGGGCCCCGTCGCGACTGAATTATTTTGCATCAAGCATCAGAGTTAATTTGGGGGACGATCAGCTTGTTTGACAAGTCAGGCGGCTGTCCCCGCTGCCTGCTGAAACCTGGAGTGCTGGAGAATGAGCAATCAAAGCCGTGACCTTGGCAAGGACTGGGGTTAGATTACAGGCGTGATTAAATGCTGGGAAGAAGGCACCGAAGCTGCCATTTGAATACCTGTTTACATGTAGGATAATAGATGGCCACCCATTGACAGCCAAGCTGTAATTCACTGCTGGGACTCTGGGGCTCTGATGACACCATAAACTATGGGAGGCAGCGCTCAGGATGCTCAGACAGGACAGCCAGTCCCTGAGAATGATTTACAGCCATGGACTCACTCTGTGGCTGTCTAATCTATTATCCTTTATTGCAGACACCACAGGGAGAAAGTATTTTTTTTTAAATTTGTTTAAAGGGACACTGTAAACTCCCTTTGATCTGCCGATGACACCTTAAAAGTCCCTCTATCCATGTGGGTGTCGGAGAGAGGATCCTTTGGAGCCTAATTATGTGCTGGTCCCACTCCTGTGGAGTTACTCCAGCAGAGGAGCCGGCTCCCAGGGTTCCCTTTTTCGGGTGTATTTTTGAGTGGGGCAGGGGGCGTTCCAAAATAAGGCCTCAATCCTGCCACTGATTCGGTGCAGCTGGAGCCCTGCCCTGTGAGGAGCCCTCACTAAAGTCTGTCTGCAGTCAGTTGCAGAATCAACCCATGATTTTATGGGTTACCAACCTCACCCCACCAATGTCTTGTCTGCACTCTAGCAACTCTGAAAATACCCCGAGAATTGCTCTGGAAGTTCCCCTATTAGACTCCCTTCTCAGGGCTGGGCTGAGCGCCCCCGTCAGGTTCTGCAGCTGCAGTTTCATTAGCAGCCACTCTGTGCATGCTAAATGCATAGAAACATGGTTTCATTGTCAACAATTTATTTGTATCAATGAAGTTTCGGGTTTTTAGAGTCTTGAGACACCCCCATAAGACTGGAGAGTTGCTCGTCCTATGCCACCATGCGGCGCTGTGCTGCTGGAATGAGTATGGTTATGGAAAGCCAACCCTTAGGCATCTGATGTGCTATGACCTCTGCCTTTCACCAGTATCATCCCACTGTTTTCTTGTACTCCCCTGACCGGCTGCATCCCCTCTGTGGTCTCTTGTCTATATTTAGACTGTAAGCTCCGTGGGGCAGAGGCCATCATTTTGTTCCATGTTTGTATAGCGCCTCGCACAACATGTCCTTGTTCCTGATGGGAGATCAGGAGTGGTCAGTGAAGATCCGCTCAGTCAATCCAGAAATCGACGTATTAAGACCACCTCCTCGAGTGGCGTACTGCTGCGTCGAGGTTCCCGTCGCACAGAAGATGGCGCACAGAACAGAAGCAGAGAAGTCGACGGGAGTTACGCAAGTTTTTTGCGTAGCTTGCATAACTCCGGTCGACTGCCGCTGAATCTCTGAGATAAGTGAAGACAAGCCCTGAATTGCAGCTCTTTATTTTAGTATCTGATAGATCCTTTATCAGTAAGACCTGCCTAGTGGAGCAGATTTAGCTTTTTCCTTCTTTAAATTGATCCTCAGAACACTGTGGTAGGAAAGAGTTAAAAGCTCCAATGTCTTGGGGAATAGCTGAGATCTCTGCAAATGAGCATGTTAACAGGGTGTTAATTGGGCAATGGGAAGGAAGACATAAATAGGGAGCTCTGAGGGTAGGGCAGATTTGACTTTCTGTGGGTTTGAGAGGGGGGATGAGGCATAGTACAGCTGCTGAGCTCTGCTCTGTGAAATAAGTTGTCTCTGGTTCTCTCTGTTGAAGGAATGAATGCAAGCTGACTCTGCTAAGCCTCAAATCTTTACAATGAGAATTTTTCCCCAACCGCTTTAAGAAAATCACTTTAGGGCTGAGACTGGAAAAGAATGTTTTGGGAAGTAAAAGCAAGACTGAAACAGCCATTTATAATAGAAGCCTGGATGTAAACTTATCAGTTATTAGTAGTCTTTTGACCTTCTTCGGTGCCTTTTATCCGAGGACTGTCAAGCACTTTACAAGCATTCACTCTTAAATATCCTTTAGTGAGGTGGGGCAGTTTGTATTGAGGGATTATGCCACTGGATTGGGACTCTACACAGTTTGCATTCAGTTCCTTGCTCTGTCCCCTGTGTGATCCTAACCTCATCTCCCTATTCCAAAATGGGGATAGTGACACTTCCCTACCCCACAGCAGTAGCATTCGGATGAATTTGTTGATGATTGCAGGAAGCTCAGAGTTTGGTATGGAGTCAATGCTCCCCTGCAGCAGGAGTCAGGATCTGCTCATACAGCCGATCTCCATCCTCCCAGCCTGGTTTAGGGCTCTGATCAATACTCAGTGTGCCACTTTGGGGTCTAGCTTTTCCTGGAAGATGTTACTTGGGCTGTGCAAACCCCACCCTGCTCCCCTGGTAGATTTCTACAAGATCTAGCTGGAAGTGATTTGGGGCATTTTACAGAAATGTCTGGTGCCTTCCCTGTGTCTAAATGTTTTGCATCAGTGTGGCTTGATTAGTAACTGGGCACACAAATTCCCCTCTCTGTAATGATTTCCCTTTATTGAAAGCCATGTGGCAACTCCTTAGCTCATGACTAATTGTCCAAGGCCACCTGACAGTGAAATAATCCATAATTGCTTAATCTATCTGGGCCTGTGTGCCAAAGGAGGGGAAAGCACTTTAGAGAGATCAATCTTCTAAAATCATCAAGAGACATATTGGCACCCAGGTGGCTTTTCATTCCCAGCTGAGAGAAAGATGATGCTGTGAGATTAAGGCTCTGCGTTAGCCTTCTTGTCCCCCCACAGCTTTTTGATCCGGAGAGAGATTACCCCAAAAGCACTCCCTGCTCTCTGCTTGTGCTAAACTAAGATCATGGCATTTGGAATCACCTCCACATAAATGTTACCTCTACCAAACGAATTACCTTCTCTCCTCTCCCAGCTCCAAACCACCTGTGACGCAGCAGGCTCTGGGGGGCGGGAGAGAAAAAAATATTTTGTGGCTTGTATCCTGATCTCCTGGGATGGCCTTAAAAAATGCTGAGTTCCTAAACAGCTGAAACAATATAAAATGCTCCATATATTCTCTATAAACAAGCAGTTAGAGAAATTCAGGCTGGAAAACACTTGGTGGAATAGGGTCAAGACTCTCATATGAATCAAATTAGTGGCCGCTCAACTATCACCACAGTACATTAGGCTGCAGGGATGAGGGAAATTCAGCTCTTTTCAAGGTTACGCTTTTCTTCCCCACCTGATCTACTTGCTGCTGGGAGATCTTGGTCATTTAGAACTGCGGGTCCCTCTGGGTGGATGTTTTCTGGCTTCCATGGCATCAGGTGGAAAGCCATCTGAAAGAGAGAGGGGATAAAAGGCCCCTTGTTAATCCACTCGAAAGTCCTTCCTTTCATGATTGCAAAAATATTTACTTTGAAATAAAAAGAAAGGATGCGTGGGAAAACCTCAAGGAAATTACAGATGGGGTCTCTGTGGGGACATTGATCACACTGGCTCTCCAGCTGGACGGACACTCTATTCCAAAATAAAAGTGTCCACGTGGGCTATTCCAAAACAGCTAAGTGAGTAGCCCAGGGTCACCATGGAGTCTGTAGCATCCCCAGACTCAAATTTCCAGAGTCTCAGTCCACTGCTATAATCCCAAAATCTTCCTTCCTTTCTCTGACAAGGGGGCTCCCATACCTTTTACCTGTGGATTCTTGGCCTATCAATGTACTGTAGGGATTTTTAAGGCACCCATCTCTGTCATATCTGGCTGATAGCTGAGTTATGCTGGGTTCTTGAGTTTTAGGGGAGCTGGGGTTGTCTCTTGGGTAAGCCTTGCTCATTTATGCTTTCAGTTCAAACCGCATGTGACTGGTTTGTTCACTTAATTATGAGAGCAGACAAACAGTGACACGCTCAGCTGACTTTTGCTTTGAATTTTTATTTAAACCTCTAAATCACGGGGTCCACAAACCAACATGGACCACAGCGTAAAAACCAAAACCAAAAGCATCGCCATACCAACTGGCCAAATAAGATATGACCCCCCTCCTACTCACAGGGGGGACAACATGGCAGACAGAGACAGGCCTTTAAGGTAGTGATTTTAAGAGCCAGTTCCCTTGACTCATCTGCACTTTGTGTGTTGATGTTGTTCCCAGAACAAGGTGAGGACTCCTGCTCCCAGAAACCTCATTAAGATGATTATCATGCGCCACAGAGAGATCATTTTGCTTCTATTATCATGAAAAAGCACTGATTTGCTTCTCTTCTGTGACCCCATCCCACCCCCTTCCTCTGTCCCTGTCAAGGGCCACACTTAAGGCACTCAAGGAAAGGAATCCAGATGCCATTAGCGATCAGCGTGGGGGAATTAAGAAGAAGGTAATTTAAAGGCAGGATGAGCAGTTTCAGAAGAGCTGATCATGCAAGCAGCGATGCAGCTTCTATAAGGGTCATAGAGAGACAAAGCAGGAGGCAACCGGAGGGGCTGCTGGATTCAAGGGTTGTCGCTGGGAGGCCAATCCTGCCAGTGCTGAGCAGAGCTGGGCAAAATTTTTCAATTGATGCTATTTTTGGTGGCACAGACACGTTTTGTGACTCCATGTCAGCTTCACCCAACTGTTAGTGTTGGAAAAAAGAAAAATCCAAAAAAGTCCAATTGTTTTGTTTTGATGTTCCGAAGGGAAATGTTTTGATTTTTCTATTCCAAATGACCTTTCACTTTGAGGTTTCCTTCAGTTTTATTTATTATTTTTTTAATGTTAAAAAAAAAAAACATTCAGAGAAAAAAAGATTCATTCAACCTGAAACTTCTTTTTTTTTCTTTTTTTTTGGAGTCAATGAAAATGTTGGAAAATGTTGGTTTTGGGTCAGCCTGAAACTAAATGATTTACAATTTTTCAGAAGTGCCAGCAAGCTGAAAAACCCAGTCATTCACCCAACTGTGGTTGTGAGCACCTGGTGTGTGTGCAATGTCTGCACCACACGGAAGTAGCAGGCCCAGGGCTTGTGTTATAGGTGACACGTCTAAGAGTGATGGGTGGAAACTGAACAAAGGTGGAAGATGGGGCTGAATAGCCTGGGAGATGTGAGTGATGAGGGCATGATAGTTTGTGGAATGGTCTCCCGAAAGATGTAGTGGCAGTCCGGTCGCTCGAAATCAGACTGAACAAAGCACTAGAGAGTTATAGAAGGGAACTACTCTGCCCCAGGCCAACAGAGAATGGGCAAGATGACCACAGAGCTCTTCTGGTGAAGGCTTCCAGTGTGACCTCTTTGTATTTGGCTTCAGAAATGATGCTATGCAGGGCCTCAGCTGCTCTGCCCTCTTCTGTGGGGCTGTGGGAAGGAGTCACCCCCTTTCCTGTTTTGCCGCTACAGTGGATTTTTGACTTCCCCTACAGGATGCAATTGGTCCATCACTGTGCAAAGAAGATGATCCGCTTCTCAGTGAGGGCAGCCCGGAGGAAACACAGTTCGGAACAATGGGCAGACCCCTGGCCCACAGAGAGGGGTATATATTTGGTGAGGGAAGAGCAAGGGAGCAAGAGGAACTAGCCCTGGCTTTCTGCTCTGTCATCTCTCACTGGCAGTGTGTGCTGCAGGTCACTCAACCTCTGACCAGCCCAGATATGTTGGGAGGTGTGTGGGGACTTGAGACTAGTTCTGGGTGCTCAGCCACATCTCACTGGCCAAGGGTAACCTTGTTTTGGGAGGGACAGGGCGATTTGGCCTAGCTGTGCGCTCTGCCATCTCTCACCTGCACTTTGCATCCTACAGCCTTTCCACAGCACAGAGAAACCCTGGGTTCTACTGATTGAGTTGGGGGTGGGGATGTCATAGTCCTGCAGTGCCGTGTGATCCCTGCTTTCCCAGCCACTAAACAAAATGAAGCAGCCGAGCCAGCCCTCGTCTTTCTGTGCCTGCCCAGCCAGCCACGTTAAACCTCGTTTCAGGCAGCCCAGGGCCTGCGTTGTTTCCTGTAGTAAAAGCAAAGTTAAGCGTTGCTCTGAATACAGCGAGAGTTCCTGGAAGCTGAAGTGTTCAATTTTACTCCACCGAGCATCCAGTATAATCCATTGAAAGGGCACTGTCCTTCAGGCCTTTCAGCTGGGCTGACGGCTGCCCACTGATGAATTGACAGGTTAAAAAGATTGATTCCACATGTCAGAGCTGTAACCCTGCCAAAGCAATACGGCTGTCAGTTGGGCTGTAAAACAGACGCTTACATTAACAGCCCTGACAGCCGCAGCACATGAACACATGCACCTGCCTTTATGGAGAGCCTAAACACACAGCCGTGCAAAGATTAATCATCTTGAAAGCAACATTGGAGGATCAAATAAATGTTTCTGCAGTGGAAAAGTGGCACAGTGCTGACTTGGCATAGATGCCGCCTACAGATGGTGCCCGGCGGGCTGCCAAGAAGGGCACTGGGAACCGAGGGGTGGGGTCCACAGTTGTTGTCAATGTTTCAGTTATTATCTTGGCCATGTGTCTTCCCCTCCCCAACACACTCAGCCTCACACACTTACATTGCACCAATATATGCTGTATACAGACAGGCACAGCTGGGTACTGCACACACAGACTCACCCACGTATTATACTCTCTCAAGCAGACCCACATGCCCTCACCTAAACATACTGCACACACAGCCTCCCCCGTATGCTTTAAACACAGAAACCCACACACTCACACAAACATATGCTGCACACACCCATCTACTCTACACACAGACACACACTCGCTTTATGCACATACTTACATAAATATGTACTTTACACACACGAATTTATTTGTATGCTGCATGCGAACACGTATAAATGTTTTGGCCAGTACAGTGCATGCACCCCCATGCCTCAGATACTGTACCCACAGAAATTCACCAATATTCATACTGACCTGCTCACTCTCTGAAAATCAGGGCCCTTGAAGGTTTTTCTGGTTCGACACCCAAAAAGAGAACACCCCAAATCACTAGTCACATTTGCAAATCTTGGCTATACAATATCCATGCCCTTAGTCATACTCACGTATATATATATTATCCACACATAAGTACCCATTTATTGTATATGCACCGACCAAGCCTTTCCCTAACATAAAGATATCAGGTACACATATAAATAACCATGTGCCCACACATGATCTCCCAAACTCACCCTGGGGGCAGGTCTACACTTGTGTGATTCCCAGCCCAAGGAGACATACGGAATAGAAAGTAGCCACAGCAGGGGCTAGCCGCCCTGAGTGCGTCTCTAGCTGAGACCCCAGGCCCGTACTCGGGGCAGTTCGCCCCTCCGGCCATTTGTGCCCCACAGCTACGCTCTATTTTTGGCATGCTAATGTTCGAGCTAAGAATCACCCCCCCCGTTCCAAGTATAGACACAGCCTCGGACGCATGAACGCTCAAGCCCTTTGCAACAGTTACTGGGCTGTAAAGTTGGTATAAAGCTGTGTCCAGCTGATGGCAGCGTTCAGAACAGCCAAGGCATAATGGCAACAGTGCAAAGCCAGGATTCCTGGATGAGTCACTTCTCCTCTCTCCGCATCGTTTTCCCTATCAGCAAAATGTAGATAATTAATACTTACCTTGACAGATTGTTTCTAAAGCACTTTGAGATCCTCACATGCAAAGCACTTAAATAACTAAAGGATGATTATTTATTCTCCTAATCTCCTCCTCAGCAGCTAGGCAAATTACACAGGAAAAGGTGAAATTCACCCATTGCAGAGGGCCTAGATGCCATTTAAATATCTTATGGGCTTGAGTTGGTGTAAGTGTTGCATAAGGGTTGGTTTAAGTGCTGCATAAGTCTCAGGCTGGTTCTCTGCACAGGTGACATCCTCAGACAGGGATGGGCACTGAAATTAACATGCAAAATGTACAAAGAACTTCCCCATCCAGTATTCTGAGGAATGCAAAAGTCCCCTACACTCTGGGGAGATGAAGAAAAGTTGAATCACAACCAAGCTTGGCTTTGCCAGAAGATGTTTCAAAGCTTTTATGGTGAGATTCAGTACAGATATACAGAGATCAATTATCTTAAAAGCAGCAAGGAGGTCCAGCAAATATCTCCAGCTTTAAACAGGTTTATTTCCATCTGCACTTATCTGTGCTATTTAAACTCCATTGCTTGCAGTTAATCTTTTGTAATGCAGCATAAGAGGGCTTATTTACTTTCTAATGACATCAATTGGCCATAAATATTAGACATCTAAGGTTCGCTGAAGCTATAGGGACAGATTTCCATTCCTACTTGACATTTAACTATTTGCAGAGCTTCCTTTCTGTTTGTTCTTGTGTAACTCACTTATCGGCTGTCATATGCCCCTGTTCGATTTATTTAAATGGAACGAATAAGTACATTAGGCAAAGCTGTCAGGAGACGAGAGAATGAGAACTCACAGGGCTGAGTGATAAGTCAACAAACTGCAAGGGAGATTCTTAGAAGAACAGCACAAATCAAAGTACTAAAGAGCAGGAACGGAGACAGCCAGGTGACAAGAATGTGGTATGAGCGAAACTATAGATCTCAGAGTAAACAGAACCTACCCACCGTAATCTATTGGACACAGTGGAACATTTGTTCTGCAGGCCATATATTCAAACTACGGATTGTTGTAAAACTAAAGTCTGAGCGCTTTTTAGCAATACTAATAGTTATAAGAGTTATTATGGGATCAGAGACTCCAGATTATCATCTGACACCGAGGTGGGAGCTATGCAAATATCCAGATAGCTAATTGCTTTGGAGGATAGCTCTCATTTTTCTTTTCATCGCTGCTTGATACTTAACTGGACTAATTAATTATGGAGAATGGATACAATGGACCCTCCAGAATTGTTTGCATTTAATCTGTTAGGTATGAGGCCGGGGGGGAAATGCACCTCAGCCCATTCTGCCGTCTCTGATAATTATTATTATGTGTTTATTTTATGTATTTATTACTGGAAGCAGGAATAGCATTTTATTATTTTATTGCATTATTTATCTGTTTCATTGTTATATGTGATTATTTGTTGCATTGCAAATGGGCAATGTACTTTGTGTTGTACAAGACGCTAAGTTTAAAGATCGACCCTGTCCCAATGAGTTTTTAAAAGGCAGACCTAGAGAAGGCAAGAGGCTCTGGGAAATACAGAGGAGGGGGGGTCACTGAGGCACTGGTCCCACAGAGACTTAGGCACATGTTTGGGGCCTTAAAGGTTTGTTGAGGGATAAAGAGATTTGTTGTTGTTGTTGCTGTTGTCATTATGAACTCACAACTTGCGGGCACTGCAGAAAAAGAGAGTGTGAACAAGGGGTTTGAAGGAGGATTTGGATTCTCACTCTTTCATTCTTCTCCTATTCATCACTGAGTCTAAAGAAAATTCCCTTGGTTGTCTGCCGTGGAGCTAAAGGCCAGCCGGTTTAACACCTTCCCCAGCGCTTGGGCCTGTCTGAGAGTCACCTTTGCACACAGGACTTGATCCAAAGCTTGTGTGTGGGATTTGGATCAGGCCTCTTTGGGAAAGGAAAGAAGGGGGTCCTCTGTAATCCAGAAATCTTGGGGGCACTGCTGACAGCCACGTGAAAACCAGCCCGTTCACCTGGTGCCTTTGACACTGGGCTAGACTGTTTCCAGCTGCCTGGAGCTGTTGTGTCAGTGTTCCCGCTTAGCAGGACCCTGACATAAGAAAGCCTAGAGGTTGTTACATCATCCCAGCGTCCTATATGACATCTCCGTCCACGTGCTATTAAATGAGGCTACCTGGCCAGGAAGCAAAGGTCTCCCGCTCCCGTACTGAGCGTTCACCTGTTGAACTTTGAGATGCTGGTGCTAGAATCCACTTCCCTAATAGATTAAATTTACCGGGTGGGAATGGATCTTCTGTCTGGTTGCCTATGGCTGTTAGAGGGGGAACAACTGTTACCCAGCTACATAAAGAGCATCATACTTTGTCATTCTCTAGCGCCTTCCATCTGAGGTGCTCGAAGCACTTTACTAACATCAACTGAGCTTCACAGAACATCCTCTGGGGAGGGAGGTCAGTGTTCTTATCTCCAAGTGCAAACTGGGGAAACTGAGGCACAACAAGTTGACGAGATTTGCCCAACTCATTGTGCAGAACCAGGAATCCTGAATCCCAGTCCCCTGCTCCGCTGGCTGGAATGTCCCATAGTCAGACAGGGACTGGGAAACAGCGAATCCTTCAATCCCCCCATTGGCGTGGAATATGAAGGGGACTAACCTGCACTCGACTTACCATAGAGAAATAGTCAAAATGAAAGGGATGCCATTGCAGGTGGCGTGCAGATGTGATTTGGCGCCTGTGTATTGCAGATCCAAACCATTAGGAGTGACAATGGAAGGTGGTGGAAATTGCCTCCAATGAGCTCTAGTATTGCATCATTCACCAATTGCATTTTGACAGCTGTTCATCTCCTTCTGAAATATCCACTGCTGCTAGAGGGGGAATACTGGGCTAGCCACTGGACTTCGCCAGTGGGCTTATGACCAAGTGCCTTGAGTAACTGCGCCAGAGCTGAGCGAGTTATTGAAAGGTCATCTTCGATTTGTGGGAGGTTGAGAAGAAGGGAAGAGCTGATCTCAGAAAGCTGGGCACCAGCAAAAACGAAATTAAAAATAATAAACTCCCTAGTAACTTTAATACGTGGTGCCTGAGACTTTTTATAGTTCGATGAGTAACCAGACAAGGTTGAGAAATGCGGATGGGTTGGGTCAAAAGCTATAAATCTAAGGAAAGGAAAGCCTAATAAAAGAGTTTGCAAATCACCCTGTATGCCTTTGATGGGTAAGGCTGGGTGGGTCAGGAGCCAATTTAGTGCCATGGTTATAACAACCTCACTTCACTCCACAGGTGGCTTTGTTGGCAGGACAGCAAATTAGTGTTTCACCAAAGGACAAACCCACCACTATTTAAAGCAATGGCCGTTATGGTCACTAACGCGACATCCAACAGTTTGCACGCAGAGAGTGAAAACTGGTGAAATGTTCTCTTCTCACCGGCTTCCAAACTGTGAGAAAAGAAAGTCATTAGGTTATTATTATCAAAAGGTTATTATTATTATTATTATTATCCTCATTCAAATCCCTCCTAAGGACCCACTTTACTGCACTGCTTATACTAATCGAGCTGCCTTGTATAAAGAGGGCCTATTGTCATTCCTCTTTCCCTTACCTCTGCCTGCCTGTTTGTCAGAGATTGCCAGCTTCCTGGTGCACAGAGCTTCCTTTTTGAGAATTTGAAAAGTGCCTAGCACGTCCTAGGTGGTACCATAAATAAATAGCAAACAATTATATGAAGATGATTATTTCTGCCCAGTGCAGTGGCTTCAGTGGAGTTACATCAGCAGAGAATGTGGTCCATTGGTTGGGGGGGAATTTTGTCAGCAATCAAATGCTGTTCTCATATTGCCGCCATGCCATTTCATACGCCCCTGGAGAGGAGGAAAGTAAAGGTTACTTGTGAGTGACACGATACAGATTTTTAAAGGTAACTGAACGTTGAAATCAATGAGAGATAAGCTCCTAAATACAGGCCATTGGGGCCTTAATTTCAAAATGGCATTGATCCTGCCATCTGAATTTCAACAACCAAAATCCCACATGCAATTTTTTTAGGTGAACCATTTTGGGCAAGCCAAGTGTCAGTGAGCCCCAGTGGTGGTGGTATGTTCAAGAGTGAGGCACTAGCATGTGCGATGAGGTCTCTGGTACTTCTAGAAGTTGGCCAGCTGTGAATTCCTGTGGGAATAGCACTATTCATGGCACGATGGTATTCACCTCGGCCAGGTGCTTACCTATCGGAATGAGCTCAATTGGGACCACAAAAACTTGCAGACACAAGAAAAGAGGGCAAGCTTTAAAAACGTGTCCCATTGTGGGGCCAAGCCAATCATGGATTGTAGCGAGTGCATTATAAAGAGGGGGAGGTTTATTAGAAGGATCACGAGAGGGTTACTCCTTCTTCTGGTATAAACCAGTGCCAGAGCAATATCCTGTTCCAACAGGGCAAATTCTGTATTCCGTTAGTCCTGCATTCACCTGTGAGTAGGATTTTCATTACACTTAAGTCCGGAAGCCCTTACAAACATCAGGCCTGAGTCACCCTCATGCTATTCCCGTTTTATGATGGTATAATTCCATTGGGCCAGATCCTCAGCTGGTGCAAATTGGTTTCAGTGAAGTTGTGCTCATTAACATCAGCTGGGGATCTGTCCCGTTGGCTGCAGTGGCGTTACAGCCGCTGGATGCATATATATGGCAGTAGTGAACCAAATCCAGAACACAAATCTAAGGCTGGTGTGAGAATGACCCAGTCCCTCTTAGCCATCTAAATTCCCTTTGCCTTGGCCTGCAGCTGACGACAACATTTTACCTTCTGGGTGGGCCTAGAGAATCTCATCCTCACTTTTCCTTGTATGCTCCTTTCCATTCACGGTAGGTTTTTGTTTTTCACCTCTTAACCTGTGACCCCCTTGAAACCTTAATTGGCTGAGCACAGTAAATCAGAGCTGACAGTGGTTGAATAGCAGCTGATTAAAATCATTTGTTTTCAAACGCAGCGTGCTCCAGGCTTTTCCCTACACAACTTTTGTGGCATAGTTGACAGTTCCTTTTCTTCTATTTTTTTTTTTTTAAGGAATTATCTCTTGTTTTCGAATTCTTTAAAGCTGAATTTCCCCCACCCCCCAAAAAACACCCCAGTCCCCATTTTCAAGCCCAGCTTTGTTTATCTCAGTGACCACTTGTGTGGTTCCCTCAAAGGGAAAGGTCCTCTTGGTTTATAAGTGCTACAACTTGCCGCCTGCTTCTGCTTTTTGTTTGTTTGTTTTCAAAAAGAAACAAAAAAGCAACAAAGAAAAGTACCTAAGCTCATCATTCCATTTTTGTAGCCTAACTCCTTATCACATCACTGGCTGAAATGGATAATTAAATATTTAGGCAACAAGATAATAAACTGAAGAGTGGGGCATATCCATCATGCTTAGCCTGGATGCATTAGACATCCCCTTGCGGATAGAAAGGGTGTGGTGTCTCTCAAGGGACACTACATGCCCTTCAGCATTTCCCAGGAGCCAGGGTTCCCATCAGAGTGTAGGAGTCGTGCAGAACAGGAGAGAAGAGGGTGGCTTCTATTTGCTGATGGTCTCATTCGGAGAGGTGCTGAGTCCCTTATGAGAGGTGGCGAATGTCCTCAGTCCCCACTGAGGTCAATAGACAATGGGAGTTGCTGGGCACCTCACAGGATTGGGCCCTGTATTTGCAGTCTGAGTGCAGATGGGCTGCAATATGCTTGCACCCCTTGGGAAAGGCATGCAGGCTGATTGAGCCGTTTCTCCAGCCCAGGTATTCAGAGTGCTGACTAGTTGTATGCATCAAATTAAAACCAAATGCACAATATAAATATCTCTGCCATGCAAGCGAAGGGTTTTGCATGACAACCACATTCCTGTGACAATTCCCATCACATGTCTTACCGCAGGCTAACAGCTGTTTCCAAAACAGCCCCAGTGATGAACAGACAAAACCTTGGGTATTTGGACATATGTATTATTATTTCATTTTATTTATTTATTGCATCTTAGCCATGCCTGAGTGGGCAACGTGTGTCTATTCACTTCTCCGGAGCATTACCTTATCATGGATGCTTCCCTTCTGAATGGAGATAGACAAACTATGCAATTAGCTGATACACAATTCTCCAGACAACATAATGGGGCCCCACTGGGATGGAGGGATTCTTCTGCACATAAGCAGATTATGCAACAAAGTGATGTACATTTAAGTTGAGCGCGTTGTACTGGATAACAGGTAGGAACACGTGTTGTGATTTCAGACTGGGGGTTCAGGCCAACCCCTTATGCGCCCTGAGGAAGTTTGGATGGGTACCCCAGGGAGAACGCTGCACCCTTGTTACTGCTGTTGTGGCAGTAGCACGAGCAGCTGCAGCTGTGTGCTGTATAGACACATTACAAACAAACAAAAAAGTCCCTGCACTAAAGAGTTTACAATCAAAGTAAATTCAGCTCCATCTGAAATCAGAATTTCTATTGTAATCAGCTCACAGTAAATTACACACAGTCACATGCATATCTTTAAACACTAGACACAGCCACATATGCCCAGACCCCTCCAGGGGTATGATATCCCTACCGTCATACACTATATCCCACACTTACACAGACACACACCCATGGCCCTCCGATAAACACACACACACACACTGACTACTATGTTACTCTATACTGTCTCAGATGTGAACCCCCTTCTCCCCCAGATACACACACACACTCACAGCTGAATGAGCTGTATAAGTTCCGAAAGCGATTAGTTCTCTTGGAGGATGTTTACTTTTCAAAGCCGTCTTTTCCTTACATTTAAACAGAAATGTTTCCTTTCCCAAACAGTTTACATTTCTGGTTCCAGTGGTATCTTGCTTGCCAAAACCACCAGTATTCATCTCACTTTAAACACATCTGAATGCTAAATACACACACACATACATACACAATACAGCATATAAATATATATTCATTTTTTTCTCCTTAAATTTACTGAAATAAAACATTCCTTGAGCTCATTTACATAATTGAAAACCAAAATACATCATATACCACCCAGTGTCAGCCCTAAGTGGACTCTCCCTAGGGTAAATCAGAAACAGGCACGTATGAGTGTCTGTTCAGATTGACAAATCAGTGCGACGTTTGGATGCAAAACAATGGCGTTTTAAGTAGAGCTGACCAGAAAACAAGAATTTTCTATTTCACAAAATATTTCAAGGTTTCCACAGTGGGACAAAACCAAAACCTTTTGAAATTGTTCATAAAAGAGCAGAGACCACGCTAGACCCCCGGAGAATAGCCAATAGCCCCGTTGTTGGGTTCAGTGTACGAGGGCTGGTGCCTGTGATAATCTGGAGGTCAGACAAAATGATCTGGTGGTACCTTTTGGCCTGAAAGACCTGCCTGATTCAGAGCAGCGACTTAAACCAGAGGTCTCCCACATCCTAAATGAGTGCCTTAGCCACCAGGCTATTGAGACAGTCTGTAGATCAATGGATATTTAATTATTTATACAAAGTGGAACAGCTCCAACAGAAGAGATCAATTCTGCAGCCCAGGGTTTATGGAAGTCTGAACCCAGCAGTGCAGGGATTTCAGCCTAGGGTCTCCCACGTTCTAGATGAGTGCCCTAACCACCAAGTTACAGTGAGCCTCTCTCTCCGGCCCAATGAATATTTCATTATTTATACAAAGCGGGACACCTCCAGTAGCAGAGACTGACCCAGAGCTGTGCTTGATTTGGAGCAGGACTCGAAGCCACGTCTGCCACGTCCCGCATGAGTGCTCTACCATGGGCTATTAGCAAGCTGGGTGCACTTTGGTTTTGTCCGGCAATTCCATCCTGGACTTGGGAAACCTTTCCCAATGAAAGTCTACTCCAAAGCAATATATGGCTGCAAAAATTTCCATTTTGACCAATTGGTACTTTCTGCTGAAAAACGGTTTTGTCAAAAACATCCTGACTTGATCTGCTTTTAAGTTACATGTCCTGCATACTGAGGAATGATAACAGTTCCTCCCTTTTACTACTCTGAAGGTCTTCAGATAGTATTTTCTGTCCAAGAGTGCTTAATTAATTCTTACAACCCCCTGCATGGTGAGCATCATTAGATCCATTTAATGGATGGAGATGCTGCGGGGTGAAGTGATTCACCCAAGGCCACTTGGTGACATAGTGGCAAAGCCAGGATTAGAATTCAGACCTCCAGGTCTGTGCTCTAACTCCGACACCCTGCCAGCCTTCTCACGTCCAAACCACACACAAAGAAGATTCTCCTCCTCAATCTGGGGAGCTGATGCATACATTTAAGAGGTGTAGGCCACTCTTACAAAGGAAAGGAGAGCCTGCTATAGAAGCTGGAGATCTTAGCTTCCTTCTGCAAATCTTTGCAAGGATAATGGCACAGTCGTACAGAGGCCTAAGGAAAAATCTAGAGGTGAAGTTCTGGCTCTATTGGGAGAGTTGCTATGGACTTCAACAGGGCCAGGATTTTATTTCAGATCTCTCCTGCTCATTCTTCCACATACCACTCTCCATTTCATTCTCCTCTCTGAATTTTCATTCTGCTCTCTGCTCGTCCCCTCTCCCTAGGCCGCTCCCTTTTTCTCTCCACCACTGTCCAGGAGACTTAGAAAACTCCAGTGAACCTGCAGGTATTTTTCTACTCTGCTTACAACAGTAATAAGAATTCCAGCTGGTTGAAAATTTTCTGATGGGGCAGTTTTCTCATTGGAAACCGCTGATTCAAGGAAATCTAAACATTTGGCCGGAATGTAGCAATTTCATCAACATTTTCAACAGGAAATTATCAAAACATTTCAGTAAGGTCAAAATATTTCATTTTGACTGTCATTTAGTCATTTTAAGTTAATATGTAACATAACATAAAAAGGTCAAAATGATAAGAAGGAATTATTTGGAAACTTTTCTGGCCTGTGTTATACAGGAGGTCAGACGAGATGATCACAATGTCCCTTCTGACCTTGGAATCTATGAAAGGTCAAAATAAAATATTGTGGAATATTTCGTTTTGCAAAACACTCTGAGATTTCAACTTTTCATCCCAATTCGGGATGAAATTAAATTTCAAAATCTCGGAATTTTTCACAGGTCAGAAATTCTGGTTTTTGGCCAGCTGTGATAATAATTGACAATAATTAATATTAATCTTGAGATTTCAGAACCAGTAATACCCCTCGTGCCATCTTTCTTCCAAGTTTTCAAGACTCCCCCATTGACACTGGAAGGGGAAAAAGTTTGACTTGTAGACAGCTCGGCCGACTTGCCAAATCGTGCAGGGCACAGCAAAGTTCAGCTTTATTCCTCTGGAAAATAATGATGGAAAATTCATTTAAGTATCATATGCAGCTTTGCTGGGGTGGAGAAGGGAAGGGGTAAATCTAATGCAGACGCAGCGCTCCCCTCAAACGGATGCTGAATGTAAACGTTAGCTGCATTTCTGTCAGACTTAATGGATTTCACTTACGGGAACCATAATAAACAGTTCAGATCAGAGTCAGCTGGGGGAACATTTAAAACCCAACAGAGACATTTGTTTTGCCAGGCAGATTTAGTCTGGGGCTCAAGATAGCTAGAGTTTGAAGGTGCTGTATTTATATTTTAGGTACAAGCAAGAAACTGGCATTTTGGGCACTTCATGAAAAGCCACAGATGGACTGAGGCACTTCATGGAGCTCTGAGGCCCAAGACTTTGAGGAGCCGTGGGCTGTGTTAGAAGACACATAATGATGCCAACTCTGGGGATTTTATCACTTGTTTTGCAATAATCGGTGTTTCCTTAATATTCCAGCTCCTGGAGTCATGTCATTACACAAGAATCTCGGCTTTTTTTTTTTTTTTTTGGTTGCTTGAAAATGTGACTTTAAAAGAAGAGAGAGAGAACCCTCAATTTAAAAAAAATAATCTCATGATTTTAAGCTGATATGTTGTTTTCTTGGGGCCTGACTCGTGGTTTTTGAATAATTGGGGCAGGCGACACTAGGAGAGAATTGTAAGGAGGAATGGAAATGCAGTCTGCCCTCCAGCCGGATGGAAATGCTCCTCAGTAGTCATATAACACCACACCCAACATCTCCTTTGTTTTGGGGGAGGCGTGTGCTGCTAGCGTCATACCCCTGGCCTACTGAGGTAGCTCCATAAACATGGAGAATTGATGTGCAGTATTATACTAGTGGAATCACAGGGCAAGCAGCAGCAGGAGAGCTGCCCCATCCAGATGAGCCTCTGTTGGCGATGTGTGTAGGAAGCCTACAACAGGTGGCAGGCAACTCCAGGGTTTGGGTTCTGGTTTGATCGGTGCTCGGTATAGGGGATGGTTCGGTACGAGTGACTCTGTGCTCTGAGCCACTTCATCATTCTTCACAGGCTTCTCTGTGAGGAAAGTAATGTGAGTGTCCACCCCGTTAGTTATACTTGGTCATCTCACGGCAAGAGACCTTCACAACGTCCTGGGACTGCTGCAGTTAGACCCAACAAGGTGGGGCCAGCTGTGCAAGGATGAGGAGCAGCCAGCCACAGTTCGGTACCTTTCTAATGAACTGCTAAAGAGACTGAATTTATATGTCAATAAACATCTGCGGATTGAAGACTCAGGGTCCCAGTTGCACTCTTTGGAGTGAATCTTCGTTTGCTCCACATCTGGCAATTTGGGGGGTGGGGTGAAGGGCCAGATATGGGCGGCCGAGGCAGAAGTGGCTGGCTTTCTACTGCCATAAATCTCCTCCTCTGCTGCACCATTAATCTGAGCCATCTCCTGTCAGGGTTGAAGCGAGAGGACACTGGTTTCAAACAGTATGACTGTCAAGTTGCTCAGCATGCAATAAATCACTCACAGCATCTTCCCTTTCATGTCTGCTCGGCTGGGGAGCTCACAGATACTTCTTAAACGCTTCCATACCCACTTGGATGTTCACTTCATTTTGCCTTGGCCGCAAGCCGGGGACTTTTGCCTCTCCCATACTCTGCAGAAGGTAAATTGTTCCTTCTGAGAGCGGAGGGCAATTGGATTCTAAGGATGAAAGGGGCTTTGAGAGGCATCAGCAAGCGCTCTGTTTTACTTGTCATTAGGAGATTTTTATATATATACATTCACACAGTCTCTCTTTCTCACACACACATCTCTTTAAAAGCACCAGGCTTTGGAAGATAAACTTTAAACTGGAAAAATAATAATAATATGAGGAGCGGAAAGCCAGAATATAGTGGTTTGTTGGGTTTTAAATTGGTGGGTGAAACACAAAACATATAGCTTTATTTTTAATTACATCTAGGTCTCCCGAGATTAGGAAAGGGAGACAGAGCCCTGTACCTTGTGCGGGTTGGATCCAGTCAGGGTCAGTTGTGATTCAAAGTTCATAGCTTCATCAATGTAAGGCTAGAAGGGATCGTCATCTAGTCTGACCTCTTGCATAACAAAGGTCATAGATTTCACCCAATGGTGCTGGTAGTTTGTTGGTGCCCTTCTCACTCGCTCAGTGGACGTGTGCTCACATCCTGAGCTGGTTGGAAAATGGAAGGAAAGGTTCGGCAGATTTTTTTGCCTAACTTTTCATCAAAATTTTTGTTTCTGAAATTTTCCCGCCAGCTGTACTCGCAACAAGATACATCACTAATTAGCCCGTTCACCAGCAAACTCAGGAGAGAGAGGCCACAAATGGAAAGAGCCATTAGATGTGTGTTTGAAGAAAGTTTGTCTTGACAGTGTGTCTGTGCTGAAGTTGTTTGGGCAATGACCAGATGTAGTCTCCAATGCAGCATGAAAACCAGAACGTACATACAAGTGACCCTCCTGTGTCTTTGAAAGCATGTATGATGGGTGTGTCTTGGAATGCATTCAAAGATGACATGCATGCATGTGCCTCAAAACTGATACACATAAAAGGTCATATGCCTTTTAGAATGCATGCATAATATATGTTCCTTGGAAAGCAAACACATATGATATACGTGTGCCTAGGAATAAGTCCTAACTCTGCAGCTTGCTAATGCTGATGCAGGTATATTTTTTGTTGGGGGGAGAGCTTTGTGAGTTTCTTTATTTGTTGCTGGAGAAACAATGTAAATTGCAAGCCAAAAATAAATCTGCATTCTGCACTGACCCTTAAAGCTTGTCGGTTCTAGGAAACGACAAACGAAACTGGGAACGCTCAGAAAAATAATTAGCCATAATAAAAAATAGTTGAAGTCCTTGCTATAGATCAGCTTGTTTGGGTTTTTTTTCTTGATGATGCTATTGATATTGGACCAGCGCCTTTGAGGTCAGCCTCATAATTTCTAATTCCTGAAGTTATTAGCCTGTGCATTAAACCAATGAAGATATTAATCAAAGCTGATTAGGCAATAGAATAGATACCGGTCACAGTGTTATTAATGGTTTCATTGGCTTTATTACATAGATTCTCTTCATTTCCAGACCTGTTTCCAGAGGGGGGAAAAGGAGCCATTGGACTCTTTCTTGCCTGATGTGCAGAGAAGGACTGAGTGATACAGAATACAGCTGTTGTGATTAGTTATTTGGAAACCAATTCTCTTAAACAACTGTTCGATGGGAGGTAAGGGTGGTTTGCTGGCTAAAGTTGTGAACAAGCGGTCAGGAGATGGGGGGTTTCATCACTGACTCTAATTTGCTGAAAGACCTTGGACAACTTTCCTGTGAAATGGGGAATTGTTATTATCTCTATTTTGTAGATTGAGAAATTAAGATACCGTCAGGTGAAGCAATTTGCCCAAGAGCACATGGTTAGACAGTGGCAGATGCAGGAATAGAACCCGACTCCCACCCTCACTGCTCTAACCACTAGACATCACTACCCTCCCAGAGCCAGGAAGAGAACCAGTGACTGCCAGTTTCACTGCTCTAACCACTAAGCAAAACTCCCTTCACATTTGGAAAACTGTAAAACATCAGTTCCCTTGGGGTTAAACCACCATCTGCTCAGTCATGGTGCAGGAAAAACAGGGAACCCCATTCTCCCTATTCAGAGGGAACATACTTCTCTCTATATATAAAATAAAATGGGCCTTTGCAGTTTCCCCTGTCCATCCATCAGCCCATTCTTAACACCAGTACATAAGGGACAATGTGTGTATTTTTAACTCGTGCAATGTGCAGGTGTGTGTCGGGGAGTGGAATATCCCATGAAATGCGCATGCAGAACAATGCATCCGAACAATGCTAAACAAATCGGGACTGGTCTGCAAAGGCGCTGAACCCCTGCATCTCCCAGGGACTTGGAATGGAGTTGAGGGAGAATCAGGCCTAAAATGTTTCATTGGAAGGATTCTTACCAGGGGAGAGAATTTGAGCCCGCTAGTGGCGGGAGAGAGGAAGTCGCTGAGAGCGAAAAGGAAAGGCCTCCCTCCATGTCCCCTGAACTGCTGTTGTACACAATAATAATGCTGCAGAGAGAGAGAGAGAGCCCAGCTGGCTCTGAGGGGAACTCCAAAGTCGGATGTTCGAGGGCTCTCTTGGGCGGAATATATTTACCTTCTTTGTAGCTGGCTGTAACTCACACTCCTGCAAAGCACTCTGCCGTACAGCGCGAGCTGATGTATAGCCACAGCCATTTCCACTGGCTCCCTTACTCTGTCTCCGTATAGAATAATATGCGATTAATTGATTTTCTGTCACTCTTTTAGTACGGAAAATTAATTTTGGAGCCCCCTTGTTTTCTCAGGGTATGAATTCTCGACATGCAGAGTAATTCTGCTTGTACATTATTCATGAGAGAAAATAGTGATGGAGTGCGTAGCCAAGGCAGCCGCAAGGCCACAAACTGATAGTCTGCATTACTGACACAACAATATTCCAGGGATGCTTCTAAATAATTCACGGCTACAACTCAATTTGGCACCGGGTGTGAGACTCAGGATGTGACTGGCGAAGGGGACGAGAGAAGTTCCTTGTAAGGACACGATGGTTCTCCATGACAGTGCAAAGCTGAAGCCGCTGGGATCACAGCTGATCCACAGCCGGGCAGCGGCAGATAAAGGAGACCAGACAGGAAGACACAATGCGAGGGTAATTAACCTGCATATCCCTTGACTCTCATTGGCTGGCTAAAGGTCGCTGATGAATGGTGTTTCCTAGAGGGTCGATGAACGGAGTGTATGGGGAAAGAGGCAGCGGCTGCACATAAAAGGCTGGCTGTCCTTTCACGTCGATGTAATTCAGGAGTAACAACAGAGTTACACCAGTGCAAAAACTAGAGCGAGGGAAGAACCAGGCCCGTGCGGCAGCGGTGAAGAAGCTTGAGAGGCTGTGGTGTAAAAGCTCGGAAGGCCGTGGATATCAGCAAGGGCCTTTTTGCGTTGTTAAAACCGAGGTGGTGTGGCAGGAATGGTGTCTCATGGCTTGACTGCTGGGCAGTCTGGTAAAACAGCTGGAACATGCGTGGTGTGGTAGAGGAGAATTTGTTGTGACTCTCCACCCAGTGAGGCCTTATTTTCAGAAGCGCTGTGCTTTTGCTGCTCCTATAGACTTCAGGCAGGATCGGAGGTGCTCAGCGCCTCTGAAAACCAGGCCCTGAAAAAGCCCCTCTTCTCTCACTGATAACTAAGCACAGACATGGCCACACAGTGGAGAAGGGCCTTCCTTCTGTCGCAACAGTGCCCAGATGAAATCCCAAGGCGAGGCACAGAGAGCGAGCGGGAACACAGATTTCAAAATCCTGCCTCTTTCCTGCTGAAGTTTTTGGGAATATGTGTGAGGGGAACATTAGCAAAGCCACCAGAGATGAGCTAGAAAAAGTGCTTTCTTTTGCCTCCAAACTTTGCTACGTGGCCTCTGCGTAGCATGCACCAGATGCAGCAGCAGCAGCAGTACAAGGCATATAACCTCCATCCAAATGGTAATAATTCCCCCAGGACCCTAACATACCTGCAATTTACAACTCTTCTAAAATGAACATTATTTCAAGCTAAGTGTATTCTCCTAGGTGCCTATGGATTGTGGTAGCTTTCCTGCTGACAGTGCAGTTTCTTTTTTTAAATGTCATGCATTCACTTTCATTACTTCCAAATAATTGCCCAAAAGATCAGCAGCCGGACAGGCAAGAGTATTTTATATCACTGTTAGTCAATTCCAAGATCGTAAAAGAAGCCACGGGGAGCAGGTCTTGACTACAGTGGGGAAATGACTATCTATTCATCAGAAATGGGGAGCTGATAAAGAATCCAGGGCAATGCCATCTGAATTTTAGCTGAAAGGACCAAGTAGCCATGAGAAATGGGACCCACTGGGATGTTCTTCTCTGGGCCAGATTCTCGGATGATGTAAATCCATTGAATACACGTTGCCAACCCCAGAAACCATGAGTCAGTTCAAAAACCATGAAATTAAAAAAAAAAAAATTATAAATGGTGGGCTCTTTTTCTTTGCCTTTTGGTTTCTGAGTCCATAGGGGGACTTGTGTTGCTTTTACAAGCTTTTCTTTAAAAAAGCTGCAATACTCATGTAATCAGAAGAATCTGGGAACTGGAACTTATCAAATATCATGGGAAAATCACAAGAGATAGAGGATCTCTAGCTCTGAGGATTCCTCCGGCTGGCTAGCAAAGTTAAACCAAGGAGAACCTCAAAGTGCACAGTGACTTAGATGAGCACCGAGACACGGGGATGCTTATAAAATCTATTTGAGCCCTTATGACAAAGAATCTAACTGAATTGATCATCTCTCTGTAGGTTTTTTTAACCATCCCGTGGAACTGAATGGAGAATTCTATCCCTGCTGTAGAATGCTTTGTGGAATGGCTACAAATATACCTGTACAAAGGATTTCATTCTCTGTTAAGTTCTGTGGGTCTGATTTTCCATAGCCCTGCACCTGGCATGGTCATTTAAATCAGTGCAAAGTATAAAAGGCTATCAGATCAGAATAGTGATGTTTTACTCTGCACTGTGGTGCTCCATCCCCACCTAGCACTCACTATCCATTGACATCCATTAAACCTTAGTGGAGATCTCTGTCTATAAGGGCAAGAAAAGAGTTTAGTCTCTAGAACCCATTTTCTCTCTATGGTGCTGGGTAATTGCTCTATTGCTATGGTGGTGGGTAATTGGGCCTGGTCCACACTCAAAAATTAGGTTGATCTAGCTATGTCATTGGGGAGGGAGCGGGGTGAGAAATCCACCCCCTGAGCACAGTAACTCTGCTGACCTAAGCCCCATGTAGACGCAGCTCATTCAGTGCAAGAATGCTCCTATTGACCTAGCTATAGTCACTCAGGGAGGTGGTGGTCTTCCACTGATGGGAAAACCCTTCCCTGGATGTGGGCCGTGTCTACAGTCTGAGACATGCTGGCACAGCTACTGTGCCGTAGCTATGCCATTGTCGTCCCCGTAGTGCAGACATATCCTTAGTGCCAGTGGCTTTTGTAACATGGAGATTTGCTCACCGATGACTGCACAGCGGCCATGAGATGCTAACAGCCTTGCAGTGTTACCGAGCTGGGAGGCCTTCAGAGGAAGAGTTTTTCAGTCCATTAGCCATCCGCTCAGCCGTTGGCTGCTTGACTGTGACTGGCTGTGGGTGTGTATTTTTGGACGTGTCATCCTGAATGCCGGCCTTGCTGTGGCTTGTGCTCTACTCTCCCCTCATGATCTGCCGCACTTGTGGCGCGATTAAAATTAAAAGTACAGGAGACGTTGCAGGCAGGATAATCAATCACTTCATCACTGCCACTGCAGATCAGGGAAACAGAGAGACAAAGGCGAGGGAGGAAAGCTCCAAGCATCTGATTTCAGGAAATTGGGTTTGTGGGTCAAAAGATCCCCCCGCTTCCTCTCCTCTTGGTGAGTCCCTAATGGAGAACGCCAACAAGGGACGAGGGGTCTGCACAAAGGAGAAGACAGAAATCTAAGGGCACAGTGCATAATACACTGTCCAGCTGCTGCTATTATTTGTATTACAGGAGCACTTCAGACTCAGTTCAGAGGATCCCTCTGTGCTAGGCACTGTACACACATCTAGTGAGAAGACAGTCCCTGCCCCAAAGTGCTTACATGCACAAATACACAAAATGGACTAACGGTGGGAGAAAGGAAGGATTAATATCCCCATTTTACAGATGGGGAACTGAGGCACAAAGAGACTAAGCAACTTGCCCACGGTCACACAAGCACCCGGGGCAAACCAAGAAACTGAACCCAGGTCTCCTGAGACCCACTGTAGAATCTTAACCGCAAGATCTTCTGGATAATGTTTTATAGCTGCAGCCCCTGCATTGCCTCCACTTGACCCACCCTACCCAGAGAAATGGCAAGTAGCTGAAATGCTGGGGACTGGCATAGCCAGGGAACAGCGTCTCCTGTCACAGCGCGGGAGAAGTACTGTGTTTCAGTGCCTTGTGTCCTCTGCATGAATGCAATTTCCCCAAATGTCAGAAGAAAAGCATTACAGATAACACACTGCGTGTGTCTTTGACCCAGTAAGTGCTGAAATCACAGATCTCATTATTCTGACATGATAGAATTTTTCCCCTCCCCACTGCAGCCCTGCTGCTGTTGTTTTCGAGACAGCAGTCATAACTGCCGAAGGTGCAAAGCCTCCACAGACAAATACGTCTCGCCTACTTCCCGAGCTCCAGCAAAATGCTAGCGCTGTGTGTGCATAAGAAAATGCTTTTAGATCACACTCATAAGCAACGCATATTTCCATTGGGTACCAGTCACAGTCAAATTTACCTTGAGGGATGTGCAGGACAGAAGGGCCAGGCAGGGAAAAGTGCTACAATTGCAGACAATTCCCAGAGAGAACGTTTCGCGGCTCTGTTTGCCAGCCAGTGGCCAGGCAAGAGACCAGAGTATGACTTCACTGGTTAGTGGAGCTCTTTATCCTTAAGTCCTGTGTGTGCTTCTTGCATGTTACTGCACGTGAGCTGCAAATGGGACCTCCTGGTGTTATCCAGAAAGAGAACCTCTCTCTAGCCATTCAGCACTGCACCAAGCTTGTACCAGAAGCTGCTCTTTGGAGACCCTACAGGCCTGCTATCGTCATGAGTGAGCCTTAAACATATGGACCCTTTCGTGAGGGTGTTATCGTGGTGAGGAAGGGCAGCATAAGAGGTGTGAGCTCAGATAAATCACTCCCTCTTCTTCTGGGAAGAAGAAGAAGAAGCCTTCCTTTTCCCCCTCGCTTCGTCTGTCTTGTCTATTTAGGGTGTAAGCTCTTCAGGGTAGGAATTATAATTATTATTATTTATGGTTTGTATTACCATAGCCCCAGTCATCGACGGACCCCTTTGTGATAGGTGCTGTACAACCCCAGAACAAAAATATGGTCCCTGCCCCCAGGAGCTTACAGTCTAAGTTTACAATGTGTGAATATGCGATACCTAGCACAATGGTGCCTCTCAGAAAAACAGCCACACAAATAAGAAACCATGCTAATCAGAGAATCCTGATTTTTCAGGGGAGAAAATCAAATTGATGATCAACTCTACCTTAGTACTTCAAATGTGCCAGGTGCTGTACAGACATATTTAATAGGAAGACACAGTCTGTACCATAAAAAGCTTTACTGGATTTGATGAATCAGTCTTGCTATTTATTTTTCTTTTCTGGTTTTATTGTTTGGAGAAGAGAAGGTGGTAAATTCTGAGAGTAGGATAAATGTCAGCTGTTGACAAATAATGCAGCATGAACCTTAATGAATTTAAAACCAGACAGGAACATCATTGTTCACAAGTAGAAGCTTTCTATCTTCCTAAATTTCTCTTGCAGTTTTAATTCGATTCCATAGTCTTCTTCCTTAGTTACTGTTCTGTGGCATTGTTGGGCACAATTAAACATTGGCTGTGTTTTACCCCAGGGGTGGATGCATTTCAGTAGTAGGCAAAATGACTCCTGATTACATCGAATTTGTAACACACTAGCATATGGATCATACGGGATGAAGCATGTTATGTAAAATGTTGATTTTATTCGTAGAGAAAGTTGGAAGTTTTTGAATTTTGAAAAATAATCATAGAAATTCCAAATTCTGATGGGCAAAAAAAAAAAAAATTTAAACAAAATTTGCAAAGTTTTCTTGATTTTCTACCATCTCTGGTTATTTTTATAACAGAACAACAGCAATTTGAAGCCATTTCTGCAGCGGGAGCGGGACTCAAGCCCGGTGTCTTACTAGTTGACCATCTAGAGAACATGGTCTGGTTTTGGTATCAAAGAATTTAGGCCTGTGCTTTATTTACCTAGACACAAGATGGTGGATCCCAATGCCATTCCTCGCTTCTCTGCTTCCTCCAAAGACCATGAAGAAGAAATCAAGTAAAGGACTGTGATTAATTTTACACCAAATACGTGACAAGGTGAACAAAGAACCATTAATACCACAGTCACCCTTTTATCTTTATCTGAGTCCCCTGAGGTGGAGTGTGCAGACTAGGAAGGTGAAAGAGCTTTGCTGATGTTAATTAATAATAAGATGGCCCTGAACTACTTGAGAAAAATGAAGGCTGAAATCTATTGCTGTATTTGGCAATTCCAAGGAATGTTTAGGTTTTTTCCACTTCTCTGAGTTTCCTCCAGTTAAGCAATAAAGTATCTTTAATACCACTGAATGATGTGCCGATTTTATTGCAATATTCACATCACCAGTCTATCTATTTTAGGTACTTATATGGCCTCCGTTACCGTAGTACCGAAGAGCGTCATAGACTTTATTATTTATTATTTGTATTGCAGTAGTTCCTAGGAATCCTAGTCATGGACCAGAACCCCCTTGTGCTAGGTGCTGCACGAACACAGAAATAAAAGGACAGTCCCTACCCGAAGAGCTTACAGCCTAAGAAAACTGTAGTGTATTTATCCTCCCAGTACTCCTGTGTAATAGGATCCATATTTTACAGATGGGGCACTCAGGGGGTAAGTGACTTGCCCAAAATCACAAAGGAAGTCTGTGGCAGAGCAGGGACTGAAACCCAGAGAGTGGGGCCCTAACACTGGACAATCCTTCCTCTCTAAGCCAACTGCAGCCTGCTCACCAATAGGAACGGCTTTGTTCTGTGGGTGGTTGTTATTGTTACTGATTTCTTTCTTTCTTCGTATTACAGCAGCGTGCATAGACTTCAGCCAAGATCAGGGCCACACTGCTCTAAATAAACTAGACAAAGAGAGTACGATTGTCCCCATTTTACAGAAGGGGAACGGAGGCACAGAGAGATGACGCGATTTGCCCAGGATCAAACAGGAAATCTGAGGAAGGTAAACACGGAACTCCAGAGTCCCAGACCAGTGCCTTTCCCCCAAAGCCATCTTTCCTGTCCAGATGATTCTTCTTACCTGTTATTTTCATCTTTGTATATGTTTGCATATGCAGTTATTTTCATTAATGAATGTTTGTAATCAACTTTACAAATCCTCTTTATTAGCAATAACCCTAAATGCTTTTAATTGCTGCATCATTAGTTCAGCCACAGTAACGCAGCAATTTAGTGGAGCGCTAAATGAGGGGTGGAAAAAAAATGTTAAACGGTTTGCGGCTTAAGAGCTGAGAGGAAGGAAAAAGACACCGAGATCTCAGGAGGTAAAAGGCGTGCTGCTGTAGGGCAAAAATGCCATTAAGAGGTTCTGCCAGATGTAAAGTCCCAACTGAGTCAATCTTGCATATTCTTAGACTTTAGGGAATTCTGTAGCAGCAGTGTCCTGAACGGAGCTCAGCGGATGGCTGAAAAAACGAAGGATGAATGTTATCTTGATTCTGGATCACGTTTCAGTGCAAACGTAGTCACATCCTTTTATGTATTTATTTTTCTTACAAGCATGTGCAAAAAGGATTTTCCTGGCATAAGTGTTGGTGAATGGCTGTTCTGTGTGTGACTGGCCATAGCTGAACATGTACATGAGTGTCGGCGCGCAGTTATGGGTATTCACTGTTCACATTGGAAATGCTTACCTAAGGGACAATTCACGGGATTGCCAAGACACTGTCTGTACACCAATAGGGCTGGAGTGGGACTTACAAGGGGCTTAATCTTGCCCCCACTCATTAATAAATTTCAGCCATCCAGTCAGAGAGCAGAAAGGACATCCCATGAATAAGGTGACCAGTTGCACACCTCGAATAGCAGACAGTTAAATCCAGGGCTGAATCAACGCTGATAGGCTGAAAAGCAAGTTAGAGTAAAGTGGTCAATTACCATAAACCAATAAATCCATAAAAATCAAAAGCGGTTCACAGATAATTCAAGAACAGTAAAAAATGAGCTAAATTAATCACATAAATTGTTCTCTATGAAGAGTTTGGCCAGCTCCAGTCACCAGGGAGTGCTGAGCTCAACAAATGTTAATTTGGACTTAATATATAGCAGCTGTCATCCACAAAGACCCCAAAGTGCTTAACAAACTGCACAGACATATATTAGTTTAGTGACTAATTTTAGTGCCCAAATCACTTTGGTGGAGATCTCAGCCTTAACTGCTTTGCTAGCATGCCTTATCTTACGTGCAGGGAGTTTGAAAAAAATTCACACTGCAAAGAACTCCTGTGCATACAACCAAGGTACTCTAACAGCAGGTAAGGCTGGTTTTCAACGAGATTTGGGCAGCCATTTCCCATCCCTGATCATTTTATTGGATTTATATTTCAATTAAATTAAAATTAAACCCAGGTAACGAGCAAGCCATTAAAATATCACCCAGCAGCCCAATACAATAGAAAAAATATATCGTTGCAGCTGCTCTTGGGGTGCAAGGCGGCAGCTAAGTAACAAATTGAAGCGTGGCAATGCTGCACAGAAAGTTTAGGGCAGGAAATGATGAAAGGCACTGACCGAGAAAGGATGTTCCAGGAGTTAGGGCATGACTCAGAAGACTAAGGTTCAATTCCTTGCTCTGTCACAGACTTCCTGTGTGACCTTGAGCAAGTCACTTAGTCTCTCTGTGCCTCAGCTCCCCCCTGTACGATGGAGGTGACAGCATTTCACTATCTCTCACGGGTGTTGTATCAATCCTAATGACAATGCCTGATACCATAGTATCTAAGTATTATTACCATGAATTGAAAGTGCAGAGGGTGAGGGGTGATTTTTACCTAGCCAGGGCATAAGATCTAAATCTCCTCAGTTGCAAAATGCAATGGCCACAAGTTGTCAGCACCTCAGTTTTATGAGACCTCTGAAAGAAGTCCCCTCAAGCAGCGCAGCATAATTCCCATCTTTCTTTACTCGGAAAGGGTCTGAGAGGTGCAGTGACCTGACTTGGGCGGCAAAGCAGCAGTATCAGAAAACACATCACAGGTGACTCTATCGCAGGAATTGAAAAGGTGACATTTTCCATTATTGCGCAGTGTGACAGTACAAATATTACCCTCTTGCTAACCACAGGCTTGGGGTAATCACACACCTGCCTTCTGACTTCTCCTCTAATGGATGCTGCGGCAAAATTGAAAGGAGAAATTTCTGTCTTGCTGACACATCTCATTTCATCTGATGTACATTTTATTCTGAATCCTGCTTCGGTATGATGGCCTTTGTTAGCCTGACCACAATGTAGAGTGTGCTTCTAACTACTAAATCCAACCAGGGTTTGTAAAGGGTCCTGAATACCAAAGCAACTTCCCAGAAGGAATTTCTCTTCGACCCTCCAGGAGGTGCCAGCAGTCTGGGCTCTGTCCAAACAGTTGTTATTAAAACCTTGTTCAAACACAGTTGTGTTTGCAGAATTCTATTCTGGGGGAGTTGGGGGGAAAGTGGGAGGAGAAAAGGGATAGCAGAATACACCAGTGACGAGGGGAAGTCTGTGCTTTCATTATTTTTAAAGCTCTTTCTACCCAAGTACTGATGGAAAAACAACAGCACCTGTTCTCCTCTGGAAGCCTGCTCTGGGTCTGCGAGCCAAAAGAAAGGGGCAGAGAACACTCCGAAACGGTGAAAGTTACTTGGCTGCTGGTGCCATATTTTGGTGCCTCAACTCAGCATCTAGGAGCTGACAGCAGAGGGGAACTAGAGTCTGCACACTTCTCCTGCACCCCAAAGCATCTGCCAGTCTAAAGAGGCTGGTGTCCAACCTCAGATCCTGTGCTTCCAGCACCTGTCAACCCGGAGAGCTCAGAATCTAGATCACGGCGCTCCCAGCGCAGGCCTGGCTGACCTGGGGCTAATGCAGATGCAGTCATGCCTTGTAGCAGCGCCTCTCAGTCAGGAACAAATGTTCTTCTCAGCCAGAGTTGAAGGGGGAGCAGAACATCACAGGCTGCGCATTAGCCATAAATTGTTTCCCAGAGAACAAAACTCTGCTGTCAATGGAAAGGAATGCTCAGAAGCGAAGTGGTGTTTTGAGGCATTAAGGTATTGCTTGGAGCAAAGAGAGTCCCCTGTGGTAACAGATCACCACCCATTCACCTGGAGAAATCAGAAACAGGAAATGAAAGCGTACAGGAAAATCAGCAGGTGGTGTTTTGCTGTGCAGCCTACGCCCCGTAGAGTTGGCTGCTTGCAGACAAGTTCCAGGCTCTCTGCGGCTATGCGTGGTGTGGAGGGCAGACAGATTGGATATTTTCCCCCTGCATGTCAGTATTCAGGTTTAGATCTGTCTGTTTAAGGTACTTCTCCAGCCACTACGTATTACCATAGTGTCTGAGCATCTCACAGCTCTGGGAAGGGGTGTTGGGGTAGGAGAATGCTACTATCCCCACTTCACAGAGGGGGCACTGAAGCACAGGAAAATGAAGGGACAGATTTTCAAGGTGTTTAGGTGCCCGAAGATGCAGAATGATGCCTGTTGGGATATACCCCTTTAAAAATCTAGCCCTAAGAGGTTTGCTCACAGTCGTATAGGAAGGCTCTGGCTGAGCAAGGAATTAAAGCCAGGTTTCCTGAGTCCCAAGAGAACACCATAACCATCCTCTCTGCCATCGTAAGTAGCAGCTGAAATTCACCCCTGTGTGGCACAAGGTCTATGCACCACGTATCTCCCACTTCATTCCACTTCTGTCCCGAGGGCTTAAGTGGTGCATAGGCTTTGTGCTGACCCCCAGCAGAGGGATGAATTTCATTCTCAGGGAGAGATGCAGAGATGAGTCCTGCCCCAGATTCCTTCATATGCTAACATTATAAACCCTGGAAAAATCCCAGCTTCTCAACTGACGACTCCTCTCTGTAGTGGCCCAAATCAATATCTCACTCCTGAATATGCAGGGGTTAATCGTACAGGTTGCGTCCATCTCCAGAAAAAAAAACGTCCTGAGTGAATACTAACAGCCATGATAAATAACTAATATTTGTTTATGGTAGTACCCACAACACGTGAGGCACTGTCTAAACGCTCCGGAAGGAATGGTACTAGCTCCGGGGAGATGCACGAATGAACAGAGAACAGAAAAATGTCCACGCATCTCTCTAGTCCTGAGTTCTAGTCTCCTGTGCCACATTGGTTCAGGTTAGCAGATCTCCACGCGGCGTGACTGTACATAGAGATCCCAGTTTTATGAAGGGGGAGAAATTGCCATGTGGCCCTAGCCCCCAGAGAGGGACGTGTCGTATCCGCTCTCACCATTTCAACACTGCCACCCAATGGTGAGATATAAATACACCCTGCACACACAGGCACAGTATCGTGAAAACTGGCCTGTTCTCCTGTACAATGGCTTCTGGGTGGCTAAAGCCAAACCTAAGAGCTTTCCCTCTCTGCAATAACCTCTTATTATTTTTTAATGTTGTTGTAACTTTATGGCTTAATCAGTATTTGCAATTTGTTAGTCGTTCTGGCTGCAGTAAAATTGTTTTCCAGGTACTGAAACATCCTATCAAGGTTTGTAAAGCAGTGGTTCTTTGTTTATCACACCCATAAAATGCGCTGGCAACTTGGCAGATATAATAACTTTTTTTATCAAGTGTCTAATTTGAGAGGAAATTAAGCCATACATTACATGCTGGTCTACCCTGGAGCTGGAAAAAGACCCAGCCACCTCTATCCCTGTCCTGTTTCTTTTCTCATCCCAGACTTTCCGATGCAAGAGGACTGTTTTACTTCCAGCCATGTTTCTGCATTCACTCTGCAGTCTCCTCAAATTGTGTCTGTTTTCAAAGGGCACTGCACACTTAATAAAAAAATTATTTATGTGGCCTGCATTGATGTCACGGCAGTGAAACAATACCTTTCCTTTACTGCAGCAGAGAGCGGTGATTTATACGAGTGCTTGGAAAAGCTTCCTCGAAATGCAGTGCAGATGCTCCAGGCCACTGTAACAGCCACCAGCATGCACAGTTTCCTTACAGGCCAAGATTTTCCAAAGGGGCTAGTGGATCTCAGTGCCCCAATTTCCTCAGGCCTAACTTGAGAGTCCTTAAAAGGCTCTGATTTTCAGAAAGAAAAGCAGGCCCTTTAAAGGTGTCTTTGAAAATCTTGAGCGTTCTCCCTAGAATTTTGGTCAGTCCACACTTTTCTGAGGTCAGAATTCCTATAAAAGGTAATATCACCTCTCTATAGGTTTAGTTTTTATAATCATCCCATAGAATTGGAAGGTGGATTCCATCTCAGCTAGAGAGTTCTGCGGGCCAGTTTCTCTGTCAAGCTACAGTGTGTGTTTCTCTAATGTGTATATCCGCTGCAAACACACACACACACACACACACACGTCTGCACACTTCATACATGAGCCCACGCATACATATATGGACTCTCTGCTGCACAAGCATACCTCCTCTGCTCGACACGCATGTACACGTTCCCTCACATGTAAGTTCACTAAGACAGACACACAGACACGGACACGCAGACCCAGCCAATAAGCATACACAAAATAGAGTGGAGGAAAAAAATGTTTAAAGGATACTTTCCCAGCATTCTGTGCCTCTTTTCCTGTGTGTTCCATGCTGGATCTCCTTGTCCAGGAGCATTTTCAGACAATTCTTAGACTGTTTCTCGGAGCATGTTGTCTTGGGTATTACTCCCCTGCACAGATGAGAGACTAGCCCAAATATGGATCATTATTTATAGCTACAGCTCCTTTGTGCTAGGCACGGGACTAAGGATGGCGAAAGGAAGGATTATGAGACTTAAAGAGAGTAAGCAACTTGCACAGGTCGCAGAGCAAGTCTGGGAGAGCCCTCAGCATTGAACCTAGAAGTTCAGAGTTCTGGGCTGGGGTCCTATTCATGAAACCATCCCACCTCCTTTGTTTCTCCATGACCAGGATGCTAATTGAGGGGGAGAATATTTGAAGGGTCTCTATTCTGGCGTTTAATTCCAGCAATGATTTGCCCAGGTTCCCATATGTGGTACCAAAACACCTAAATAATTAACTAAAGTGGATCGCTTGGTGACACTGATATAAAAGGAGGAATTTCAAACCAAGCCACTTCTACCTCGTATACCCTCCAGGGCCACTATCTTGTCTTTGCAAGCTGCAAAGTTTAAGCCTTTACCAAAGTCAGAAAGAGTTTGCTTGAGAGCCCTGGAGTAAGAGTCAGAAGTTGACTATGAGCAACGTATTGTATTTGTTTAAAATTTTCATGCCAGTGAATGTCTGTGATGCAGGAGACAGGTTTATGGAGAGCGAAATAAAATGTTGACAAATGGCCCAGTAATCAACTGGAACATGCAATAAATCATTGGAATGCCAATAACACTTCCAGGACAAGTCTTGAAAGGTCATTATGATGCCACCATATATCTTGCAGCGCCAAACAAAGCAAACAGAACATGTTGGGAATAGGATTATGGGGGAAGCATCTGTCAGTTCTAATTAAGAATTAACTACAGGCCACATATAGAAAGATGTGTAATTTATTTCTCTTTCCCCTCCCCTCCCTACCCCCACTGTTCCCTCCCCCAAATAAAAATCAATCAATAAAAATAAATAAATAACCAGCTTGACAGCAGAAAAAGGAACCAAAGTGACAATGAAAGCAAGATCAGAGGACCGAGGAAGAGCCTTTCTCTGGTTTTTGTAGGCTCCTATTCCAAAGGGGAATACTTCCTGTGACTGCCTCTACTGCATCTTGGACTTCGAGCCCTTTGGCTTCTCTGGATTTAATACAATGGTTCCAGAACTCTGCATTTTGCGTGTTTGCCCCTACAGTGATGCATTGTAATGACAGAGGGTGAGAAGGGGCTCCAGAGAGAAAACAATTCGATTTAGATACTACAATGATGGATACTAAAGAAAAATTATAAGTAGATGGACAAGCCAAGATAAATAGAGAAGCAGACTTGGCTCCAGCAAGATTAGTGAGGAAGGAATCTATTAATCACCGCTTTGCCCCCATTTCCTGTGTTATCTATTTGATGCTATCTGTTATCTGAGTGCTTCACAACACCTCCTATGAGACAGGAAAGTAGCATTATGCCTGTTTTACTGATGGGGAACTGAGGCACACAGAGACTAAGTGACTTGTCCAAAGTCAGGCAGGGAGTGTGTGGCAGAGCCAGGAACTGAATGCAGATCTCCTGAGTCCCAATCCACTGCCTTAACCATGAGACCACCCTTCCTCTCCTGTTGCTAGCAATAACATCAAACTTTCCTGTTGCTGCAATCTCATTATGGATCTTTGGCCTCTTGTCTCTGATTTCCATGATTTTATCCACTCTGGCTATTATGCACATTATCGATGTCTGGCCTCAACTGATGCAGGGCATTAGGAGGCAGGATTGCACTTAATTCATTCACCTGATCAGTTTTTAACAAGGAGATGGGATGCTTTGCATTAGTAGCCTACCAGCTACATTGTTCAGAATGACCCTTTCCACATAAGCATCTCATAAATTCCTTGAACACCTCCTTCATTTTCACCTTGTCTTGACTCTCCTCCTTCGGGCTGCTCCTCTCTCTATCCATTAATCTGAGATGCATTTTATCATACGAGCGCCTTCCCCAGGTCTCCTGCTGAGAGGGCTATGAAAGCAGCAGACTTTTTATTATTATTATGATTTTTCCTTCCTTCCCTTATATCTTTCCAGGCCTCGTTTCTGCTTAAGTTTGCATTTCTCCTTCTTTTTTTTTTTTTTTTCTTCCTTTCTGCTGACTGAGACAAGAGCTTGTCCTAGTTCAACGTTCCAGGATTTGTTACAAACTTCAAGGTGCAGGTTTATAGCTGCGGTTGTCCCGTTTATGGCACAGTTCTTCTTATGGGTTCTAATAAACTTTGTAGCTCAAGGGTGCTCTTAAATCCTGATATGAAAGATGGAGAAGAATCATTACTTAGTCCAACTAAATATAAGACGCTTCACCCTTGAAGGCTGAGGATAATGTTTCTTTCACAGGTGTGGAAAGACCTATAATTCCCAAGTACAGCAAGTGTAGTTGGAGGAAAAAGATAATCCATTTTCCCAGCAGAAATAAGCGTGCTCAGCCTATGTGGTAAGAGTGGAAATAACTTTGTTTGGGATGGGCTCAATTTATGGGGACACTTTAACACATGGGAAAGAATAACACTACACAATAGAACTTATAGGGGAACCCAAAAGATTTTTACTTGACAGGACCTTGAGTTCAAGGGCTAGTTTCCTTGGCACTACTCCCTAAAGCCATATAAGGCATGTAGCAAGAATCCTGAACTCAGGTCCTGGCAGATGGAAAATCCAATTCCTGACTTTATTTTTTTAAGCATGTTTACAAATGTTGCTTATATGCTGACATTGGGCCACATTTTTAAATGCTGTCCCTGAACCTGCATGCACAATTTTCCCACATGCAAGCCTTTGGCACCCAGGAATTCAGTTTTTATCATATGTGCATCCAGACATGAATTTTTTCCACACTCAAGAACGTAAATTCATAAAACCACCTGGGTGAAAATGCATCCTGCAAAAACTGCAGAATCCAGCTGGGTCGTGGCCACACTGAAAAGTTATCCCTGTATGTTAATATTTTAGTATGAGAACTTAGGCAGGATTTATTATTAATAATAATTATTATGATAATTCTGTACAAGAAATATTGATTGGTATAAATTAAAAGTATTAATACTCAGACACAATTTTTCATATGAGGTGGCTGAATTTTAGCATCCAACCTTCCATGTGAAAGTGTCTCCATGTCTGTAGGCCTGTGAATCACAATATAAGGAGTTCTTTCTCATGTTCACCATTGTGGTTCCAGTTTTCACAGTGGTCGTTAGGGTTGAGTGTTATACATTAGTTAAATCCTATTTGCCATATATCTTATGCCTGCTTCTCCTAGGTTCCTAGGATATAGGGTCAAACTGGAAGATACATGAACGCTCTGAGCAAGGGAGGCTAAATTATAAGAGAAAAGAACTCATTCGGTTCTTTAAAAGTTTCTGCTGTCTGTTCCTTTTAGCGTAGGAAACTGGCAATGGCATTAGGCAAATTATGGTGCTACTCCTTAGAGAACACCAACACCACGATTTTGTTAGGTTTTTTGTAGATCTTTTTGCATATATGATGATGATATTCTGTATTACAATAGCACCTCTGGACGCAATCAAGGTGCAGAACCTCAGTGAGCTTGGCTGCATGGTGTAGTCAAGTAACAAAGAGGACAGTCTCTGGGCTAGACGGCTTGCAATCTAGGCAGCAAACAGCACGGCAACAGCCAAGCAAAACTGAACTCTAGCCCCAGGCCAGTGTTTTAACCACACATTCGCCCTTGCTCTCAATGTGTAGAACATCCCGCGATATTCCCACTGTAGCACCAGGGAACCATCACCCTATAACTGCTCCAAAACTCTGGCCATAAAAATAGTTTTGTGTTTCCAGTGACTAGTACCATTGTGGTAGCAATGAATTCTCATAGTATTGCCATTTGCCATGTGTTTGGCAAGGTTGGGAAGTTAGCTCGTGGCTCATAAACAACTCAAGAAAATTTGCCCCTCACAAAAGACAAGGAGCTAAGGCCCATTTCCCCAGCTGGAAAGTTGCACTGGTGTATATATAACACTTTCCAACCCTATCAGGAAGCTGCAGATATTTGGTCTGTTTGGAGACTGTTATATGTCATTATGCAAAGGTAGCAAAGAGACTTGCTACGTGACAAAACACCAGTAGGCAATTCAATGGCATATGTATAGTTCCAGCTGCAAACACTGCTCTCGGTCCTGTTTTCAGCTGAAATTTAGAGGACAAGCTGAATGGTACTAGAATAAACAAGAACAGCCAGGCTGGGTCAGACCAATGGGCCATCTAGCCCAGTGTCCTGTCTTCCGACAGTGGCCTACGCCAGGTGCTTCAGAGGGAGTGAACAGAACAGATAATCATCGAGTGGGAGTTTTGCGAAGTGGCAAACAGTGTGATTCTCTGGACCAGAGAATTTCTCTGCTATATCTCACTCTTACAGGGTCCTGCTTCCAGGGTAATGTGCACCTGCTGAACTCTTGCTGTCTTTTACATTTTGTTCTGCACTCGTGAGAGGTACATGATTGAGACCCCTGAATGCTGAAGTATTCTATCCACAGAACAGTGGATACATAAAGCAAGCCTGACTGGAACCAAGGGACTGGAACGGGGTCTCCTACCCCTTGGAGAGGCCTAGCCATTGGACTGTGGAATCATCCTCTCCATCTGTCTCTCTCACTTTATTTACCCCCTAGTGGAACAGCTACAACAGGAGATACTGAGGGAGTCACACATCGCAACCTGCCATGGCTGAGTGGGTAGAGCACTTCCCAGGGTAGGAGGAGATCCCTCTTCAAATCCTTTCCCCCTCAGGCAGAAAGCTACAAGCCATGTGATGTGGAGTGAGGCAGGTGCTTCACTCATTCCTGGAAGAAACTATGTAGCCACCTACGCCAGAGGAGAGGTTCCCATTCATGGATCACCCGCAGATCTAGGTGCCCACCGCTGAGAAAGCTGTGAGGCTTAGATGGGCTGGCTTTGTGGCCCTGTCTCTCCCCAGGCATTGTGTAGGGAGCCTAGACGCTGCCCTTGGCTTTGTGGATCACAGTCTTGTTCCTGTGATTTGTAGGCACTTAAAAGTTAGGCACCCTGATGCTTAGAGTTGCAAAAGCCTAAATCCCTTGGTGGATCCTGTTATTCTCTCTGTGTTTCAGTTCCCCACCTGTATTGTGGGGGGGAGGACAATAATCCTTTGTTCCACCTGCCTTTGTCCGTCATGTCTATTTAGGTTATCAATTCTTGAGGTAGAGACTGTTTCTCATTCTTCCTTCGCATAGTGCTAGCACAGCAGAGCTCAGTTCTCATTTGGGGCCCATAGGTGATAAATACTGTAATACAGCTAATAATTATAATGAGCGAATAACAATTCAAGCTTCCCCAGCAAACTTCCCAGCTAATGTCAACCCTGCCCTGGAGAGACTATGTCTACACAGGGGAATTCAGCCTTCATTAAAATTAGTCCATTTGGTGGTGGTTGTTTTTGTACAATAACATTTTTCTTGTAAAAAGAGCCTATTTTTCAAAACTAACATTTTTGTTTTGTTGCAATTTCCTCCATTCTCTGACCAAAAACAGAAAAAAAATCATTTGTTATTTTTTCTGGGTTTCCCTTGCCTAGCCCCACCCTGTTGCTCTTTCTTCTCTTTTTTCATGTTGCCACAGAAAAAGAAAGTAGAGGAGTAAGAATGTGGGGGACAAAAAACTAAAATATTCTCAGACCGTTTGTGGAAACAAGTGGTCGCCAGCCTTTTTTTCCAACCTGTGAAGTGTCACTGTAATTATTTGTACTTATTCCTGAATTTTTATTGTCATTTTGCATTTTAAGCAGCTACTGGGCCTAATTGCCTCCCAACTCCTAACCTAGGAAACTGCCATCCACCCCAGCACAGGTTGGGCAAATTGGCGACAGCTGCTTTCTTTGCAGATTTCACAGAGGGCACCATGATGAAGGTAACAATCAGGCACTACTGATCTGAGATGGATTGAAATCTAAATCTTACTGTGAAAAGCTCCTTAGCTTATTACTGATCCCCTGACCCAGCCAGTCACCCCCACATTTATCTATTGTACATATGTGGACCCCATCACTGTAGTACCAAAGCATCTCACAACACCCCTGTGTGGCAGGGCAGTGCCATTACCCTCGTGGTGCAGATGTGAGAACTCTGCTGTAGAGAGACTAAATGATTTGCACAAGGACACCCAGGGCATCTGTGACAGAGCAGCAACTTGAAAACACATGCCTTGCATCCTTGGCTAGCACTCTAACCACTAGACCAGCCTTCCTCTCTTACCCCATCTTCCAAAACACATTTCAACACGCTTCAACACGTGCGCTAGTGCATCTTGGATGACATAGTCAGGGCCAGGGGTAGCTGAAGGAAATAAGATATTTTATTATTCTACTTTTAAATAATAATTAAAAAGAAAACCCAGTTTAAAAGACACTAAAAGACATTGTGTGACACCAGCTTGTTTGTTTATTCAGATTTATGCAAATGCTAAAAAAGGGTGTCTCTCCATATGCTGCAGGTGCCCTTGACATAAGTTAAAACATATCACAAATCATACCGTAAGCGCAGCCACAAATTGAATATAACCAAGTACAGTGAGCCAGATATCTTTAATATTCAGCTCCCTCTTTCCCCTCCAACAACCCCAGGGGACACAGAGAAGCCTTGTAATATGCCTTGATGTCATCAGACACAAGCTGCTTTCCACCAAGTTGGGGAGCGAATGTCTCACTCTAACCCTTACCAAAAGTGCCACACCAGCTGCCCCTTCTCCTTCACACCAACAGGTTCCTTTGCCCATGTTGAAGCTCCAGCCTGCAGAGCATTGGAGCTGTGTAAGGGAACTTCCAAAAAAACATCTGGAGAAGAATACAGCTAGGAGTCTGCAAGCTATTTTCCCACTCCCCACCCTCCTCAAGCCAATTCCGTGGAATGATATGAGAGAGCAGAACGTGGAACGCAAAACTAGGAATGGAATGAACGTGTCAGAGGAGAAATGTTCCCAGCAATGCTGCAGCTGTTATTGTAAAATGTGGGAAATTGCTGAGCCTTATTCAATGCACCCGAGTGAATCAGGCCATCGGCATCTGTTCTGGTACCTCCAGCGCTGAAAGGATTCGGCAGGCTTCCACCAATGACTGTGAAAGCAGGGAGCGTGGGGGAGAAGGAAGGTCAGGAGCCATGTCTGCATTGTCTCTCTCCCTCTCCCCGTACTGTCTGGCTTTTCTCCTAAGATATGAGAGAAGCCAGTAATTCTAGCCCGAGAAATGAAAGTAACGTGTTATTTGCAGGTTTGTCGCTTTAGGGAGATTGTATTTCTACGCGCCTGAGAAATTACCACACCTTGGTTAGGCCCTTGGGTGCTGGGGGGCATCTCCAGTAACACATTAACCACCCAGTGTCAATCCGCCGCTCAGCTGAGCCAAGCAGCAGCCCCCCCATCAGTACTATTTCAGTTGTCAGGAACATGAAACCAAGTACTCATTGCTAGATGGTTAGAAAAAGGGAGAAAAACGTCTCCAGGAGGTGGGAGCGGGCCTTGTCTCTCGGTTAAGCATGTCCTAGTGTCAAGCATGGGGCTGTAGGGGATATATGGCACCTGGCAAAGCCCTAGCGACTCCTGGTATCATCCCCTTTCTCTGATTCATGGGGATGATGTGTTACCGACTGGAGGTAGCCATTCCTTATGAGAATGGGCCAACCCCCTGTTATGAAGAATAATCCGTGAAGGGTCAGCAGAGCAGTGTGGACTAGGAAAATGAGCACAGGGCCAGTTCTCAGATGGACATGATTCTAATTCTGGGCCTGGTACCGACTCATTGTGTGGCCCTGAATAAGTCACTTCACCTCTCTGTCTGTAAAGGGAGGAGAATTATGCTTACCCCACTGCCTCTGAGAATTAATTCACATCCATACAGTGCTATAAAAATGTTAAGTATTGTTCATAGATTTTTAAGGTAGAAGGGACAATTTGGATCATCTAGTCTGACTGCAATATTTATCATGGTTTCTTTTGATAAGGTTCTCTGGGTCAATCTTTCAATGATGGCAAGTTGATGGGAGTTTACAGAGCTCTGTGCCATGCAGGGTTGGGCCCGATCTCAGACAGTTTAGCGTTACGAGCTGCTTTCAACTTGTTTCAAGAGATGGAGGAATTCCCTTTGCCTTACGTTCAATTCCGACACCTTTTGTAGGTTTAACTCAGACTTACAGGATATTGTTTGGTTCATGATCTGCTTAGGAGAAACTGAGAAAGAAGGAGCATAAAGGACAAGGAGATAAAATTCAGGGGGGGAGGCAAGGTTAAAAATGGAACAGATTTGAAAAAAAATACATTTCAGTCTCGATTAGCCATATTGAAGAGGGGAAGTTGAATGACTTGGCGTAATCAAGGGAACTTCCAATGCGATTGATAATAGATGCTAAGGGGCATAACACTACTGTGGAAAGTAGGTAGTCTCAGGTCACCGCGGGTCACATAATCAAGTGTGACTTGTGCAGAGATAGGGGACAGCAACGCTCTGGTGTCTCTCAGACACTGTCTATGTGGAGCACGCCCTTGGTAAGCTGAGCTTTAAGGCTGGGATTTTTTACTCACGACACAGAGAGCTGGCTTCACTCTTGCTACCAGGGCCTGTTTTTAAAGCAGATTCACCCTTGGGAATAAGCATGGCCTTAACTTCCCAGGAAAAGGTTCATGAACTCAGACAGCCTTTGCAAACTCCAAAACGGGGTTGGTGAGATGCACCAGACCTCAGACTCCAGTGAGGCTTGCCTGACCCAGATGCCTTCCGCTTGAGAACCACTCTCCTCGCCAAAGTAGAGAAGTGAGCAGGGTGAATTGCAACAGAACCAACTTTGGTTCTGCTTCTCATGCCTTTATATAGTATTAGCAAGACCAAGTACATTTGTTCTGCCCCTCGACAGGTTTCAAATTTATTGTGCTTTACTTTAGTTGCTGGAAGAACACTGCTAATAATAACAAAGGGTGGGTTCCCGCAGCATGCCGGATGCGTGCAAGTGCGTATATCCCTGTTAAGAGATTACACACAGCCATCCATTTACCACCCCTTTAAGTGCACCCATCCTTTGAGTTTCTTAAACCCATGCCATCTATCTGAGAGTGCCTCACACTGGGCTTAGGGCCAGACTTCACGAGAACTCCTTAGCTGGGGGGTGTAATAGCCTGGGTCTTCACTGGTTAGTGATGATGGCCACCAGAGCAGATTATTTAATGCCGCTATAAATTAAAAGCTGGGGCTTGTCGTTTCGGAGCCGTGGAATCCCCTGGCTGATCTTCAGGCCCACACAGGTTAACGACTCCTGTCGGCTTCATCCCAACAGAATCCTGGTTAGCTTTCAGGTGGGGAAATTTCATTTCAAACACACACCCCTTGCCACCGGCTGCGTTTTACAGAGCTAACGATACGCTTTGTTCATACTGCTCTGCCAGCACCCAGGGGTCCCAGCTTTCATGATCCAGGATCTGTAACATTTGGGCTAAGGAGAAGGCTGAGGTTGCAAAGGGCACTGAAAAGGCAGACGCAGCATGCAACAGCATAACAGGACAGACTCTCCAACTGGGGACGAGTGCTGCTTTCTAGTGTCTTTGGGAGCCTGAAATCAGCTTGAGTAGGGAGCAAAGTTCGTCAGTGTCACCCCCGGTGCTGCATGTGCACAGATAACTTGTGTATCTGGTGTCTGTATGGCCAGAGCTGGTTGCACAGTGCTTGGTGTCCCAGCCTTGGTTCTCGCTCTAGCTTTCTTCCATTTTACTTCCAAAATTCTGATTCTGGTATCAGAGCAGTTCTGGGCTCCCTCCATCACTGAGGTGATTTATTAGTATGAAGAAGAAGAAGAAATGCATTTAGGTTTTGGTTTGTAGGAATTTCCAGTAGGGTCAGGGAACATATACACAAACACACACACACGTTATCACATAGACTTTGTTCCTAATACCATTCCATTACTGAACTTTCTGCTAAAGGGAGGAAAACAGACTGGAACAAAATATCGATTGTTCAGAAATGTAATGTAGACCTGTGAAAGTGTGCCGTTGTGAGCCCACACTGTTGGGAAGAATGTAAGTGCATGCACTCATGAATGAGTGTGTGTGTGTGTGTGTGTGTGTTAGGAGGAAGAGACATGCAACCCCTCATTTTATTCTTATGGGACACTTCCATTCCCCAGCTCCAGTCACCATCTTCCTGGAGTGCTTTTTATACAGCCCAGGAAATTGGGTAATGAAAGTCGAGTCATACATTTCTGCTTTATGTTTCCAAAGACGCAAGTGTGACTGTCAGGTTTACAAAAGATTGTTTATGTTCAGTGGCGTGAAATGGAGAGCAAGTGTGCGGCACAGAGAGAGAGAGAGACTGCCCTGCCCGGGCTGACAGCCCTGCATTCATCCTCCACGCTACACCAGACAAAGCACTAGTGCTACTGACAGGGCCCATAAATCACAGGCGGGAGATGCTGTACCTACAGTTATACCATTCCAGATGACAAACACACAATAATCCACCCAGCACAGCACTTTTTCTCCCTCTCTGTCTCTGACTTGCTGGGGCTCGCGTGACGACAAGAGCCGCCGAGGAAACCTGCAAAGCCTGGAGCTCCCGCTGCAAGGTCTGGGAAAGAAGGAGCAGGAAACGTCACAGCTGTGACTAATCTAAACCCCGGCCCAGCTGAGCCGATATCTGATGGGGGGGAAATAACAGGGGGGCATCTCTGCTACGGCCAGAAAAGGTGATGCTTACTAACGGAGTTAAACCCTCCCCTGCAAGGAAGATTCAATGCGGAATTCCAAAGCTGGTGTCTCATTAACCGGGTAGCCAGGATGCTGCAGAGAGTCAGGATGGTCTTGTGGCTAGAGGCCTGGGAGTCAGGAGACCCAGGTTTAATTCCTGACTCTGTCACAGCCTTCCAGGGTGACCTTGGGCAAGTCAGATTTTCAAACATGCTCAGTTTCTATAAGGACAGAGCTAGATTTTGGGAGACAGGAGAAGGAGACTTAGCCCCTTGTTTTTGGTTTCTAAATGAGAGCCCAACGCTCATGCAAATCTGAATTTGGGGTGCTGGGCTCTTTTTAAAACCCGGCTTTAATTGCAGTTGCTGCCCGGGGCTGGATTAGATTACCCTGAAGACCCCAGAACCATTGCTTAACGCTAGTGCCAAATTCTGTCTCGCACTGAGCGGTTTTCACAGAAATGGTAGGCAACATAAGCAACCCAGCTCTTGCGTGGGTTTGCTACTCTGGAAATAAACCACCTGAGGTTTTGTCTGGCTCAGGGCTGGGGGAATGGGCCACAGTCGGTCACTGTCTCAAACCCAGTCCCGGTCAGTAATGGCTAAAAGGCATGCCCATTGGCTGGCTGCTTCGAAGCCCTCTGTGGAACGAGTTAAGGGTCTCCGTTTAGTTTTAGTGGTATCCAGATGACAACAATAAATATCCCATGGGCTCTGCTGATCACCCCCACTTCCTCGTGTGGGCAATCTCAGTATCTCCAGGACTAAGCAGGCTCTAAAAGAGGCCTTGTCTACATGAGAAAGTTGCACTGGTTTAACTTAAATCAGGGTTTCAACTGATGTAGTTAAATGGGTGCAAACCGTGTGTGGACACGGTTATTGCATTTTAGAGCAGTTTGCTTCGGTTTATGTTAACTCTGTTCCCAGCCGACTGAAGGAAATCCTAAACCTGGTTTAAACAGAACAAGGGTTTGTTTGCACATAGGGTTTGCACTGGCTTAATGAAATGGGTTTAAATCCACACCTTAGGTTATACCATGCCCCAGGAACGCCTTGCAGCCCCGTCCAGTGGTTGTGTCCTGCTTTTTCCCAGGGTAGGCCTGTTCCGTGAATACAGAGGGGCCTCCAGGCCATGGGGCTGCCATTCAAGCCCCTTCTTTCCTTTAAGCGCATGTAGAAAAGCATAGCATTTCGTCAAGGAGCGAGGGAGGAAATGGAATGCAGAGGCAGAGACATTTCCACCACCCTGAGCTGTAATTCGCCAGGAAAGGAGGGAGAGAGAGAGGGCTATCTGCTTCGACAACCCTTAAAATGGATGTATCCGAATTAACGAAGGATTTCATTCATCAAAGTGACAGCGAGTCTAATTATATCATTTCCTTCCGTGGGGGCTGCAGGGGCTTGGTTATTTACCTGCTGCTTTCGGATTGCCTCTCCCCTCTCCAAAAAAAGAGAGAGAGAGAGAGAGAGGAAAAAGAGGAGGAGGGAGATGGAATGGAAAGAAGAATGAGTAGTTTAGCTTGTGAGGTGTACCAGTGTGGGGGTGGGGAGGACAGGAGACAGAGACGATGTGCCAGGGCAACAGTAAAATAAAAATAAATAATGCCTAGCTCTTATGTAGTGATTTTCAGCCAGAAATGTCAAAGCACTTTAACAAAGGAGAGCAGTTCCATTATCCCAGTGGGGAAACCGAGGCACACAGAGACGAAGTGACTTGCCGAAGGTCACCGAGCAGGCCAGTGACAGAGCAGGAATAGAACGCAGATCTCCTGAGTTACAGTCCCGCATGCTATCCGCTAGCCTCCGCTGCCTCAGATACCATGTCATGTTATGCTCTGTTATCGTGTGGCTACTCTCACATTATTTGGTAGTTTTCTTAAAAGCCCCAGCTCCTAGAACCATGTGCATAAACAAGAACCTCTGTTTTCATTTAGGAAAAGAGTACATTTCTACCCCTCATGGTTGGCTCAGAAACCGTAAGGCAAAGAAAAAGAACGCAAAATGTTTTTGATTTTTTTAAAATAATTTCATCATTTTGGAGCCAGTCTCGTGGTTTTAGGGGTGTTGGGTTTGACAATCCCGTGGTATCTGATAGGACAAGGAGCGTCATTTGGGACTGTTCACTTGACGTGAGGAAAGACTGGACGTAATATACGTTGGAATGAAAAAAATGAATGCCGCGCCAGCTGCTCCTTGCTGCTGCAACCGCCAAATCCAGATGTGAAGCACACGTCCCCTTTGCTGCTGAGAAAAAGGAAACGCAGGAGGCTGCCTGGGAAAAAGCAAAACAAAAACAAACCAATCTTGCCTCCAAAGTGTGGTTGCACATGCAGCACATCAGCCGACACCGAGATGAAAGGGCTATAAAATGAAGCCATCGTCTTAGACTGCATCCGAATATATATCCTGATGTGTCAGGAATACCTGCTTCTCCTTTAACCTAAACTTCTGATGAACCAACGTGCTTCAGAGTGCATTTATATGCAAAGGCGTATAATATGTCCCCTGTATCTAATTATCTGTCAACCCGAGGCAGTTTGTTTTCCAAATCGGCCTCTAGGCTGTGACTTTATGAGGTCATAAAGAAAACGGTGCCACTCTCTGTGCTGAAATGCCAAGAGAGGCTGGATCAACAAATTACAGTCTTTAATGGTGTCTCTTCTCTGCAAGTTCACACCCTAGGTTATCCCCTTAACCAGCAATCACATCCACCCCATGCACAGGGCCTTTTCCTACCAGGACTCTTGGTTTGTTATTGACCGGTTCCATCATATAACTCAAAGGGTGCGGTTGTGGGAGTGGAGGTTCTGTAAGTTTTCCCCCTGCTGACACCCCGGTCCAAGTCTAATTAGAAAAAAAAAAAACAACTAGTATCTTCAAATAAGGAGTCAGCCACTGGTACAGCCAGGAAACCTAGAGTAGATGGACAGATGATCTAGTCCATTATCACGAGAGGTGAACAAGAAGATGGGAGGCAGCACAGATCAATGGGTAGAGCACCAGACTACGTGTTAAGACTCCTGGGATCTATTCCCAGGTTTCTGTGTGATGTGACCACTCCCTGCCTCAGTTTCCCCAAATGTAAGGCTTGCTCATCCTTCTAAAGTGCTCTGAGATCTATGGACGGAAAGCATTTTTATAAGTGCTGAGTAGGAGCTATGAGCTGGTCTGTCATGTGGAGAAAGAGAGTCTGAGTTGGTATGACGGGAGCTGGGGTACAGGATTAAGTGGGCCATTGTGCAGAGAGGGGGGATACCAGAGCAAACAGGCCAATGGCTGAATGATGGCAACATCACTGTTCTTTCCAGAGAAAAGCACACAGAGCAGCTGCCGTGGAGAGAGCATGCCCATGGATCAGGCAGAAAAGGCCAGAAGAGATTTGTTTGGAGCTTGGTTTGATTTATTGGCGAGCAGCTTTGAAACCAGGGAAGGGGAAAAACGCAATGCAAAATCCTTTCCTACCATGCCGTAAATCAGCAGAAAGCAGCGGCGGCGGCAACACCCTGCGCAGACTTGAGGAGACCATCCAGGGCCCAGAGCGGCCAAGTCCAACACTCACAAAGGGAACGGGAGGAGGGAATTTCCCCACCTTCAGCTCTGAGTAGTCCTCCTCCGATCTGGGGGTGGATTCATTAGGAAGTTTGTCAGGAGCCAGCAGTGAGCTCCAGCCATTCCACTGTGAGAGCAGTAACAGTGCCAGTGAAATCCAAGCCACAGAATTCCTCTACCCAAGCTGCTCCTATGATTAATGATAGAAAGGAATTAAAAAAAAAAAAAAAGAAAGAAAGAAGGGGGGGGTGGGTCAACAGCTGAGTGCAAGGCGAGTCGCTAGACAGGGAGTAATTAAGATACTTGGGTAAATATGATTAATAAGCTCAAACTGGCAGGGTGTGCAGTAAACAAGGGCTAACCAGATGGTACCCTTTCCTTCTGACAGTGCTGCGAGCTTTATACAAAAAGGAAGGCTAACTCCGGCTCCTTTAAACTTTTATATTCTTATTCAGGGAGTTAGGGAGGATTCAGCACTGGGCCAAAATGATGAATCACCTGATCGGAATGAATGACGTTTCTCTCTTAATTGGGTTGCTGTCAGGAATCACTGCCAGTGTAAAACAAATGGGCATTCTCATCGTGTCAGGATGGAATTCGCCCCGTGCAGGAGTCCAGAACAGGCCTGCACACCACTTGTGCCCTGAAAGTAGAGTTTAAGGTCTTGATCCAGGAAAGCTCTTATGCATGTAGTGAACTTTTAAGCATGAAACTTTCCCCATTAGCTTCACTGATGTCATGATATATGGAATCAGAATCCATCTTTAACAGGAGTCCTTTGTTAGAGCAAACAGTTACGGCTATGCGCACAGTCTACCACCCAGCTTGAGCTCCACTCTTTGTTGCTATTGTTTACCAGGGGCCACATGCACTTTGGATACAGCGCACAGAGACACCTACTAACTGAGTAATATACCGCAAGTAAACATCATTACAAATGCGACTGCTCACATGCTGAAAATAGTGCAAGTACTTACATGCATTGCTGGATCAGGCTTTAAGTGACATTTCATCCTGTGCAGGACCTTGGTACAGAAGGTGAATTTTACCCATCAGGAAACCGGACACCATAATGGATCTGAAAGCACCCTTCTACGGGCGCTTACCCAGGTTTTAGCCGTGTAAGCTACTGTCCACATACAGATACCTCTGACTTAGGTTCTGAGGTTTTTAAGCCCAAGCCAGAAATTTCATTTAGAAAGAAAAATTGGGTGGGGGGAGGCATTTTCATAAGGTCATCGTGTTCCACTTCGACCTTTTTGGAAGGGAGCATTTCCATTTGCCATTTCAAAGTGACTTTGTGTTTCGACTTTGTACATATATATATATATATATATATAATACAATGTAAGAAGCTGAAATTAGAATGAAATGCTTTGATCAACTCAAAATGAATATTTTTTCCAGAATTTTTTTGGTGGGAAATTCCCAAATGTTTTGTTTTCATTCTGTTCTGGAATGAAAAAATATTCAACATGACAGATTTTTCCTGGGAAACGAAAAATCCGATTCCCACCCAGCTGTACTGAATACCTCTACCACCAGCACATCCCCTGCATGCGCTTGTATGCAGTGGCTGGAGGGCTAGGTGGGGGGACACAGAACACTTGTTCTGACCACTCTCCCTCCCCTGTTCAATTCTCACTTACTTGGTCCAGAGAAGCAAGGAGCAGGTATACATGTACCACCGACTTCTGCATGTCCAGATGCAATGCCCAGGCAGCTAATGCTGAGGCATAAAGGGTGTTTTTACTTTCTCTTCACACAGTGCAAGTCATAACCTCACCCTTAGTTAAGAGCAAACACTGAACGCTGAGCTAAGCTGCCAGGATTTTGTGTATAAGGTGTGCATGGAATATCCATCCAAATATATTTCCCTAAACTGTCCATTTCAGAAATGTCAGCATCAAAACGCATGATGGCCACGGGATGTCTGAGCAACCACCAAAATCTCAGCATAATCTATTTTCACTTGATGGATTAGTTGATGTCCAGCACTTTGAAAATGTACAAAAATGCTGACTTTCATCACCTGTTAATAATAAATCAGATAGCTCCTTAGTTTGCAAGTTCCTCGGGGCAGAGATTGTGCTGTTGGACATTTGAAAAGTGCCTGGTGCATAGCAGGCTCCATCAGCAATAGCAATAATAATAAATATCTTGTCTATCCAGGGAGACAGACAGAACAATGAGAAACAAGAAAGCTCTTTAATCAGCAAGATGTCATCCAGGAGGAAGCATGTCATCAGTTTCAGCTCAGCTTTATTCTTTTTGTGATGTACCATTTTAATTACACATAATCTGTCTTCTTATTTCAGTCAATTTGTCCTGGATTGGGAACGCTCCCCATTGACTATCTCATAGGTCTTGGAGATGGCACTTTTAATCTCTGTGCCTCTGCTCCCCATCTGTAATAATAATGCTTCTTCTGTCTATTTAGATGGCAAGCTCTTCAGGGCAAAGGCTGTCTTTTACTCTGTGTATATACAGCTCCTAGCACAGTGGAGCCCTGATTGCTTGGGGACCTCTGCGCGCTACCATAATACAAATGAGAATGACAAAGTGAGACTTTGCTTGGTTGCCTCCAGATAGACAGAGGAGGCAGCAGGAGTCAGTGGCTGAGAGGAAATGGGGAAGAGATTAAGGTTAAAGAAGAAATTGCAGCTCATTGGCACGGCACATATTTTCCCAAAATAATAGCAAATGGGGGAACCCTTAAATAAATTGTCTCTATAAAAATGTCCCTTTGTATTACCACCTCACCTTTTCAAGGGGGAAATACAAAGGTTTATTTTCATGGCTCCCGAATAAAAATATCATTGAGGCATCATAATTTTGCAGAACCAACAAGCAGTCCATATCTATTTAAAATACACAGGCAGCACAATCTACAGAGCCCCTCGGTAACTACCATCAGACTGACTGCAAGAGCAGCTGCCACATAATTACAAGCCCTCCTCACAAGTGCGGGAAAACAAGTTGTGGCATTTAGGAAAGGTCTGCAAAACTAGGTGTCAGACCTTAACTAATAGTGATTGTCCTTCCATTCTGCTGTAATTTACATTTAATTCACACATTTCATTTCCATTTAAAAGATGATTACAGTGTTTTGAAGCACATCTCACATGTCCCCCCGTATTACAGCGGGATGAAAAGAACGTGAAGCAGCAGGAGCGAGGCAGACTACTCAAGAACTTGGCTGCCAGATCGTAAACACATGGTACCTTTCCCAGATTTGGAGAAAGGGAGAGAGAGAGAGCGAGCACTTTCAAAAGCATTGCAAGGAAGGCAGGGAGTGTCTCTTCACTGTCCTTGCGTGCTTCACATGTGTGGTCCTTGATGATAGGATTTTGACGGTTGCCTAAGGGCCCTTCTTCAAAGGGCATACGTGTACCAGTGTAGTTACTGCGAAGGCTAATAGCATACCGGGCTGCATTAGTAGGCGCATTGCCAGCAGATCGCAGGAAGTGATTCTTCCCCTCTATTCGGCATTGGTGAGGCCGCATTTGGAGTATTGTGTCCAGTTTTGGGCCTCCCACTACAAAAAGGATGTGGACAAGTTGGAGAGAGTCCAGCAGAGGGCAACAAAAATGATTAGGGGGCTGGAGCACAAGACTTATGAGGAGAGGCTGAGGGAACTAGCCTTGCTTAGTCTGCAGAAGAGAAGAATGAGGGGGGATTTGATAGCAGCCTTTAACTACCAGAAACGGGGTTCCAGGAAGGATGGAGCTAGGCTGTTCTCAGTGGTAGTAGATGACAGGGCAAGGAGCAATGGTCTCAAGTTGCAGCTTCAGTTGCAGATGACTTGATCCAGAGGTAGGTGAAGGCTGGAAGACTGAAGACTAAAGACAAAATGGATGTGGTGCCGCTGCCTTTTATGTCCCGTGGCCTTTGCCATGCTGCCTGTGGAAATTTACAGAAATAAGATGGAGTCCAGGGTCTCATCACATGAGTAGGTCCTGGTGACTCATCAGGTGTAGTCCCTGGGTTTTTCCCCTCGGCCCATTATAACTTTATACCATTATACCTTTGAGTTCCCTTAATGGGTCATCAAGCAGCCAGTGCTGCAGCCATCCTGTCTGGGGTGTTGCCCAGAAACACAGCACAAGTTGAAATAAAAGATACATCAAACATACCCATAACTTCCAACACAAATCTGACACATGCACACAAACAATATAATCATCCTTAGCAAATTGTAACCTTTCTAAGGGTACCTGACATGAACTTTCTTATATGAATTACTGAAATTCTGAAATAGTTATATTAAATCCCATTACAAATGGTCCCCCTGATCCAGCCAGCGTCACAGCTGCATTGTGAGAAAGGGAAGGGCTAGTCAACTAATAAAACCTTTCCCAGCTCTCCTTTCGGGGATCCCTTATTGTGCCCAAGCCTGAGCATGCACTCCATGTGCAAACACGCTGACGCCACTCCTAGCAGGAGAATGTAGCAAACTAACATAGCTGTTCAGGTACAGCAGCAAATGGGGTGAGTGTCCCCAGATATTGTCCCTGGAGGTCTTTGGGTAGCACAAACTGCAATGATGGGTTTAACTACAGTCCCAGTAAAGATAGTCACTCTCCTTCTATCTCTAACCATATTTCATGGAGAGATGGTCGAACTTTTTTCATTTAAACATTTTTCGATCAAAAATGGCTTTTTGTCTAAAATGAAAATTTTTCCTTTTTTTTCAATGAAAAAGCAGAAATTTTCTGGTTAAAAAATATTCAGGTTTTGGTAAACATTTTTTGGCTTGTGGTAAGCGTGTTCATTTTTTTGGTTTTCAAATACCAAACGTTTATCAAAAGCTGAAATTTTCCCCCCAAAAGTGAAAACTTTTCAGTTTTTGGTTTTGTTTTTTCATCCCTTCATCTTTCTTTCTCTCTCCCATTCACAGACAAGCACTGACAGAGGTTTGTGGCAGGGATGGCAGTGAGTATAGGGTTTAGACTCTAAAGTGAGGCCATAGCACGTCTAAGGTTTGGCCACCAAATAACTCAGGATATTGATAATGGCTTAACATGCCTTTGCCTTGTAGGCAGCTGGTTCAAATCCAGCCCTGCTTGGTAAAAGCCAGGCTACAGGATATTATGCTATATCATTATCACATTTAGCATGTTTCTTTAGAAATGAGACATTAAGCTTTGTGCTGAGACTAGCGGGGAATTAATACACCATAATTCACATCCTGGAGTTTGCCCTTTGTAAGTTCCAGCAATTTACGCCAATCAGTTTCATTTTGGATACCACTGTACTTTCCCCTTCCTAATGGTAAATAATGGCCTCTAATTGCAAACACAGCTATCTTGCTGCTTGGGCACCTTAAATTAACTTTTCCTTGAAGCTTCATTTCCATGGATTTGAAAACAAGACGGGAAAATAACAGGGCCAAATGTCTGTGTTAGACAGATGTAAAATTAAGACCCAAAGAACTTTATTTAATATGAGCTGTCCTTGAATTAATGTGGAGAACACCACAACTGGCAGAGAGTATTCTAGGAGGAATCCAGACCAGTGCAGTGTTTAGAATCCAGAGACTGGCCCAACTTCAAGTAATAAATTATAGGTTTGAACCTTGAACCTAAGGGTCCTTTCTAATAATACAAAACCCCTTTGTAGAAAGGTTCTGCATGCTCGTGAACCACTCTCTACCTTGCTGCTTCTTTGTGCTTGATTTCATACCAACTACCCCGCTGAACTAACTCCCTAGGATCCTTGTTTTATTGTGTCATCACACAGCTACTACAAAGGGGTGTGTCAACTGGGTTGCATTCCAGCATCCAGAGACCTCTCTGCCACTTTACACATACATGATCTGTATTTTAACATGTAGCTCTCCAGACAGGTAACATGCTTAGAGTGAGATAGGGACTTTTCACTGGGAGATTATGGTGATCTGTGTCCTCTGTCTAAATTCTGGCCTAAATCTCAAAGCCGCTGCAGCTGCATCCTCTCCCAGGTGGCAGCCAGCCTCTGCAGATCCCAACACACAGTTATTTGTTCTGATCAAGTATAACGTCTGAATACCTGTAATTTGCCTGGCTTTTTACCCCCTTTTAATTGAATGTAGAGTTGCAGTGGCTCTGCTTGTGGAAGAGAGAGAGCAGTTCATTCCCTCCCCTCGGTAGCATCGGGAAAGGAAGTTTGTATCTTCCCATGGAACAGATCCATATCTGGGATGAAATGCACCCATGCACAAATCCCAGGCCCACTCAGGTTCCACTTAAGGCATCGAAATAGGGTTGAAGTGGGACTTTAAGTGGTGAATAGACTTTAGGCTCAAGTGACGGATAAGCCTCACATGGAAGCTCTGCACGGGCCTAAATTCCAGACTTCTTCTCCAAGGTGGACAGCTGGTGAACGCAGTGCAGAAGCAAATAGCCTGTTCATTTGTTAAACGACCCTCTTTATCCAGGGTGCCCCAGTATCGCTGTAAGAGTGCCACAGTGCTGGGGCAGCCAACACACGTCACTCACTCTGTGTAGCCACACTAAATTGAGTCTCAGAGATGTAGAGTGCAAGGCAAATCTTCATCTTGGGGTCCAATTGCCAATCGCAGGCAGAAATGTTTCTAACTTTAGGAATTGCCAGGCTACCAGGGTGAGCAAAATGGATGTAGGTTTCCTTTACACAAAAACCGAACGCACACCCCCTCTTCTGCTCAGTTCCCCTCAGCTCTGCCCTATGCCCATGTGAAAGATACCGCACATTACGAAAGGAATCTTACATAGCAGGCCAAATACAGAGCAATTAAGCAAAGACACCTTTGCAAATATGTAAAACCCAGTGCTGGCTGCTGGGGGAAATAATAACTAATACTTAGCACTTCCATGGTCCTTTCCAGAGATATATCTCGAAAGGTGGGTAAATCTCATTACTTACTTGGATTACCTGCCTTTTCAGTATCTGTATGTACAGTGCCTAGCACAATGTGTTCTTGACACAATTGGAGCCTCTAGGCTCTCGAGGAATACAAATAACAATATCATTATCCCCGTTTTACAGGTGGGGAAACCGTAGCACAGAGACACTAAGTGATCTGCCCACGGTTGCATAGTGACTCACTAGCAAAGCCATGTATACAGCTTAGGTGTCTGGACTCCCCATGCTGTGCTCTACCTGCTAGATCACGTGGTTTAAGTTAACTCCTTCCGCTGACCACATCACTGAGGCCGGACGTTAGTGACCAGTGGCATTTCCCAACTACGGATCTTCTTGAGTGCAGCCCGAAATAATTCACTAGATAAATTATCTGGCAGTAAAATGGCAAACTTCAGCAAGACAGGCATTAGCTGAATATTTAACCAGCTCTATCCAATCTGCAGGCTGATCCAAAGTCCACTGACGTCAGTAGGAATCTTTCCATTCACTTCAATGGGTTTTGCATCAGCCCCTTAGACTGCAGATACTGCGCAAGTGATGTTATCTGTTATATTTGAAATATGAAAATATTAAAATTGGAACAGGCCTGATATCCATGCACCTTTTCTGTGCTTGAGGCGCCTTCGAGGTAGATTTGCATGCAAACTTCTGTCTGCCAGGACCAGGCAGTGGGATGCAACTGCTTAAAAACGTTGGCTATGATCTCCTGTCAAAGCAGGCCTCTTTCTTCCGCTGGTCCTTAAAAACAATGAATCAAAGGTGCAATCTACAGACTATCTTGTCATTCATCTTTGGCAGGTCCAGTGCTGCCATTGTCTTTGAGCAGCTGTCTCACAAACCAGAATGGAAGCCTAAAACAGCGCTGACCGCTTGCTGTTATGAGACTGCAGCCTCATAGCCTGCCTGCAAAAACTGTAGGGATCTGCACCCAGGGCCCAAGCACCAGTTTTTCAGGCCCAATACAAACTTGTAACATGGGCCCCCTCCCACACACATACCCATCGGGGTTGCAGCCTGGGCCAAGCCCCCCAGGTCCTCCGGGCCCCGGTAAAGTGTACCCTTTCCCTCCTCCCTCATGTGGGGGCCCTGTCTGCACCACAGCCTGAGTGTCTCCAGAGCCAAAGCTGCCAGGCTCAGCTACTTCCACGTGGCCTGTGATACCCAAAGCGTCCAGCTCAACAACCACATTGCCGAGCACTCTATTTCGAGTGGTCCCTGTCGGCCCAGAAAAGACTCCTGAAAAACAAGGCCTCGGCAGCCCTGTATTTTACCTCATGCAACACTAGAGCGAGGCAGCACTTGGATGGTGGCACATGACAAGCAGCTGTGGTTTAGCAATTCTTTGCTAAGGGACAAATGCATTGTCTCCTGGCAGTGAGCTTGCATTGGGTGAACGTCAGGGCAGAATCTGGCTGTAAGACCACCATGGATTCCAGCCCAGGGTCAGGCTGGTGAGTGCAGATATGTTAGTAATTCCCTCATGTGAACAGCAGTGAGAGTGACTCTGAAGTTGTTTAATGGAAAAACCTATACATAGATCGATATAGATGATGTGCGTGTAGAGAGAGTATGGAACAGATGATGGAGTGCTGTGATATGCAGGTTTTTCTGGTAAGAAAGTGGGATACTCCATTATTCTGTTGCAGAGACAGAGAGATAATTTATTATTTGTTATTATTATTGTGGTGGCATCTGGGAGCCCTAGACATGGACCAGCACCTTACTGTGATAGGTGCTGTATGGATCCAGCAAAAAATATGGTCCCTGAACCAAAGAGCTAGCTGGCCAGGAACTTCACATTTTCCATTGAAAAAACATTTTGATGGAGTTTCCACAAAATTAAAATTTTCTATTCACAAGCGGACACACACACACACACACACACACTCTTCTGCACATTTAACTCTCTAAGGTGCTGCAGCTCATTATAATTAGAAATTGACCTTGCTGTCTGAGCACAGGACAGGGAGCCAGGACTACCTGAGTTTTCATCCCAGCTCTGACACAGACTCCCTCTGTGGCCTTGGATAGGTAACTTAACTTCTCCATGCCTTGGGTTTCCCAGCTGTAAAATAGGGAGAATGATGATATTTAGCTACCTCACCCGGGCGCTGTGAGGCTGAAATGGTTAACAGCTGTAAAGCCCTTTGAATATAAAGAATACTGTGGTGAAATTCACCGCTCAAGTCCTATTTTGAGCACTTATGTAGGATTTAGATAGTTCGGTGGCCTTACGTTGATCCCTCTGCACAGGGTGAATTGCACTGTACATTAGCTAAGTGTTACCATTGTGGCGTTCCTTTCAATGAGGCTGGGTTTCAATAACAGTTAGAAAAAGGGCTGAGGTCATGATGCACTGTAACAGGGTGACTTGCCCTTGGACTGAAGAGCCGGGGCTAAGTCAGCCCCGATTACAGGATGAGCCCCCACATGATGAGAATCAAGTAATTCAAATATAAAAGGCAGCTGGAAGCTGCAAGGTGGGTGAGTGTGTGTGTGTGTATACAAAAACTGAGATTGGCAGAGGCAGGAAGCCTGACCGACAGCAGGAGGGAGAGATTGCAAAGGCCTACCTCGAAAGGTCTGTGGAGAAGGACAGACTCCAGGCAACAGGTACTGGGAAGCAGACGGACAGGCAGGCTCTCGGTGAGGAGGGGATTGTACCCAGATGAAATGGGGCTGATGGCATGGGTTTGTGTTTTCTTCTGAAAGATTTTGAAATGCTGGACAGAAACTGAACTGGGGTTGGGGCCCGGAGGGCCAGTGTACATCTGAGACTGAATATGTGGGATCCCTTTTGGGGACTGCTTGAAGTACTTTTTGAACTTAAAGGAACCCTGAGGCGAGGGGATGGCCAGAGACAGAATGCTGCAGAGTGACCTCTGGCCATGAGAGGGTGCTTGAGAGGCAGTAAACGGCCATACTGCTACCAGCACCAAAGCATCCCTGCGTGGCTTTTCTTATGGCCCTAACAGACACTTATGAACTCTCCATCTTAAACCCCTAACTCTAGCCCAACAAATGTAAAGCAGAGCACGTCAGGGAAACCCTGCTGTCAGGCCCTGCTCCGCACCTTAGATAACGGAGCCATCCTTGCCTCACATACATATCCATTTTAGCTGGGTAGCTTGGACAAAGTTCAGTCTAGGCCACCTAAACACAAGGAATGGGACAGTATAGAATGACCTTCTTAGGATTGTCTTAATTTACCTACAAAGCCACACTAATTGCTAAAGGCTCGTCTGTGCAGGTTCCAGCCGTTGGTGTAACTGCATCAGTGCAACCCCCTTGCACAGATAGGCAAAGCCACAATTTGCACCACTGCTTGGAACCAGAGTAACCTGCAATAGGGCAAAATGCAGCCTATAGCCGTCCATGCTGTCGATGCTGTGGGTTGCATGAGTGGAGCTAGACAAGCGGCTGCCCCTAAGGCCTGCAACGGGGGCAAATCCCTAGTGTAGACAAGGCCTAAATCACTTCAGTGGTTCTTCATCATCCTCAGGACTCTGTAGAAATAAGAAATATTGCCTGTTCTCCAATGGTCTTTAGTGAAAAATTTTAAATACCAAAAAAAAAAAAATCAGAAACCCTCTCCGACCCCTCCTCCTCCCCACACCTCACATCCCCTGCACCTGCCCACAAAGGCCTGAGATGGCAGGGATGTTCTGATTAATATCTGCTACGCGGAGGGAAAAACAACAGCCCCACAAACAGTATTATTAACCCATGGGCTGGCGATAAATCAGATGAGAAGGTGACCTCAGCAATGCTGGAGTAATCCTGTGTGTCAGGGTAAATTTATGAGGCCAATTTTATTGGCCTGTATGACCCAGGCTCCTTGGAGATGTCTCAGTAACAAATCCAATCCATATCATTTATTAGCTTTCTGCAGTGTCAACCATAAGCATAGAAGGGATCCCATCAAAACATATTGCTCCCTCCACAAAGGGTGAGCACAAATAAGCAATTGGATAATTGTCAGCTGCTGATGAAGAGTTTCCGATTAAGAAATTGTCTGTTGTGGATTTGCTTTCCAAGCCATAAACCAGCTGGGGTGGGGATTGCTGAGTTTCGGTTGTGGTGTTTGTGTGTTTGTTTGTTTGTTTTCCCCATCATAACTTGACGACCAGCTGGAGGAAAGAGGAAGAGATTGATTTGGACAAGAAAATACAATAGTACGACTCATGGGGACAGGCTGCAGCCGGGACGAGCTCTGCATCGCTGGGCCCAGGAAGGCTCCGTTTCAGCCACCTGAGAGCCAGGTTGCCCATGCAGCTGGAGCCTCCTGGGTCGAATCTCAACAGCAGTCAAGTGCAGGTGTAGCAAATGCAGTCTGACTCTGGAGTAGCTCCACCGGCTGCAGTTCTGAGCTCAGTTATACCAGTAAGCACCTAGATTTTGGAATGCGGAGCGGGACAGAACTTCAGAGAGTTCACACAGCACGTGTTTTTCCCTCTTTGAGATCTTGCAGCATCCCGATAAGGCTCTACAGTCCTAGGACACAACACACAATTGCCCCGGCACAAAGTGTTCCCATCCCAAGGTGGTAGTGTTTTAGATCCTGTTTGCAATACAATGGGCCAGGCCATAGTGAATTGGGCCGCCGGAGCCTGAACCGCCTAGCTGTCCTGCCAGAAGGAGAGTGTGTTTGTTGTTGTTGCTTTAGCAGGAACTCAAAGTTATTCACTGGAACAGCTCCTGCAGGGCAGGAAATCACGTGCAGGAGTGGTGGAATTGAAAGGCCGTGGGACTGTGGGTTGCATTGATGAAGAGCTCCACCCAAGAAACAGCCAGAGTAGACTATTCTCCAGCTACATGTTGTGCATGGCATTGTCAGAGCAGGGAGCAGTCACACTTTCACACCAGCACCTCATTCATATTTGATCTCTGCTGGCTAACCAGAGTCTGGTGGAAGCAGTTTAAATCTGTTTGACTGTCCCTGTCATCATAAGGTTTACGGATGGTTAATTTATTCTTCATAGCACAGTCATTGATGGCTGTTAAATCACAAATGAGAGCCAATAAAGGGTGAATTGCAGCTGAAATTACACTGTTTATATGACAGCAGAGTGCTGGCTAAAAGATTCATATGCCACTGATGAAGTACGTTATAAATTTTAATTACCATAGTTTGTACAAATGACATGTTTGAAATGCTATTGAGTAATGTGACCCTGATAATGAAACTATAAAATAAATCATTAACTTTCTGAATGAGCTTTTTTATTTCCGTGCTACATGAAGTAAACTTTCCAATTTATTCCAGTACAGCCTTCTTTTAAAAAAAAAATGTTACCATCTCCTCCACTGACACCCAGAATGAGACAGGGGTGGAAAGAAACATGTTAGAAAGGACGAAGGAAAAATGGCCAGAAAAACCAAAGCCTCAGAAGTACAAGTGGTTTCAATCTTGTTAGCATCAGACGAATAGTTCCTCCTCCAGATAGATCCAGTTTATCAAGGGGGAGTGCACAGATAAGAATGGGGATTCAGAATCTGCTCTCAAGATCCATACAGTCACTTTTCCCCTTTTTTCTCAGATAGGGAAGGGAGAAAATCTTTATTACAGCCAGGACATAATTATAACTCACTGTTAGTCTATAGACTTTGAAGACTAAATCACTAAAGCCTCTTGCAGAGGGGCTCTCTGCATCTGCCATAGATCTTTGAAGCAGGAGTCAAGGTGCATAGTGGGCAAATGTTTCAAAAAGAAACAGGGATAATTCGTCTGGAGATGAAGCCAATGGAAGCAGAGGAGTAAACAGTCTCTCTATGGGCCAGGCAAGGGATTTCCTTGAGACTGTCTCAGATGAGGAGTGTACGCTGGAGAAAGATCAGACAAGTGCTGCGCACCTTGCTCCATTCCCTGAAAAAAATCAACAAGGTTAATAATAGGCTAAGAAACTCCCTCTAATGAGACAGATTATACTTTACTTGTTTGTTTATTTACTTATTTATCTTTTTATTTGTATTACGGTAGCATGAAAGAGCCCCAGATATGGACCAGGACACTGTTGTGCTAGGCACTCCACAAACAGAACAAAAAGATGATCCCTGCCCCAAGGAGCTTCCAAGATAAATAGACGAGATGATCGGACAATCTAGTAGGCTAGATAATCTAGTGTTTCCCTCTCTAGCTATTATGATCCTAACATTGTACATTGTATCTGAAAGCCAACGAACTGTGCTAACGACTGGATCCTATAGTCTGGTCAGGCAAAAACTCCCTCGGATGTCAGTTGGGGTTTTGCCTGAGCCAGGACTGCAGGATCGTTGTCTATATAGAAAGAGGAATCGCTTTAGTCATCACTGAAACGCAGCTACCTGGGGTGATGGCTGTCGGACAGTGCACCTGCAGCGTACCCCAGGAAATGAAGAAGAGCATAAGAATGTAAGAGCTGCCATACTGGGTCAGGCCATGGTCCACCTTGCCTGGTACCCTGTCTCCTACAGTGGCCCCAGGCCGGAGCTTCACTGGGCGTGTACAGCGTGGGGCGATTATGGCGTGTATCCAGCTGAAATACAGCCCAGCATACCCAACTGACATGGCGTGTCCAGGTAGTAATTTATTGCCCCTCCGTGTGCAAGATTCCACATTATTAGGTGTTTCACCTCTGGAACATCGGGGTGAAATCCTGGTCCTACTGAAGTTAATGGGAGTTGTGCCATTGACAGAGTATCTACGTGCTGACAGTTCTCCCTTCTCTCTGCTCCGTTTATCTCTGGGCTTTTTCTCTCTCAATCTTCACTCACAGTCACTTCTTAGCAGAGCATGAACCCCATAATATTCAAACTCCAGCCAACCTCCACCCTGGTGATGCTCCAGGGGGAAGATATTAACAGAGCCTTCCACCTGGCAACTGGAGCTAGAACCCCCACAGCTGTGCAACATCAGCGCTGTCTCTTGTGCCTGGAGGTTTTCCACGTGGATAGGGACCATTCAGAGTCAGTCTCAACTCGGAGTCACCCATTGCAGTATAACCTGAAAATGATGAGAGCCGCGCATCGCCCCTTTCAGTGGAGGTCTTGTTTTCTCTCCCCCATCCTCCAAGATGTTTTGAGTTGGATAGGATTTTAACACCTGTTTTCTGTCTTATCAGCCATTTCCAGGCAGGCTGCTCATGCCGCCCTACTTAGCATTAAAAGAAAGGGCCACATTATTGCTGTTATAAACCATTGATTAAGGTTTATAACAGCAATAATCCCCTCGAAATTCATTGTTACTGCAGTTAATGACCAGTTTATTAGAGCGTTAACCATCCTTGGCAATGGACTGAGTCGTTTAATGCTGGTAACGACCAATTTCTCAAGGGTTATTGCTTAAATAACAATCCTTTGTTAGATATATGCTCAGGCACCAGATACTGCTCCAGCTGGAACCTTCTTCTCTGAAATAATTGTTATTTATGTCTACCAAGTTTTGCCACCATGCCTCAAAGTTTCAGATCCAAAGGGTTGCTTAGTACGAAAAGGGTCTGAGAAACTGAAAACTTAGACTGGACAAAGCACTATAGAAAATAAACCAGCATTGACAGGGGGAGGGGGCAGCAAGGAGTGCAGGAGATGGAACTGAGGAGGTAGTTGTCATTCTGATGTCTCTGATTGAAAAGGGCTATCTGAATCTTTGGAACCAAATCCACACTGATAGTCATCTTCAGAAATGAAAGAGGCCTATTTTCCAGTTTGGAGGTAGCCAAAACTCCCAAGAATGGCAACTCCAAATGACAGATATCTCACGAGAACAGCTCAGTTTTCAGGATTTCAGTTGCTTGGATCTGAAATCAAAAGAGAATAGCTGTGATATTTCAGCTACATCACAGTGATGGCCAAATCCTAGCTCTGATTCAGTCTCAGATCCAAACCCCAAACGTCTGCCTGAATCTAATCTAGGGAAGAAGAATAGATTCATGTCTAGAGCACTGGACTACAGTTCAAGAGACCTGAGGTGTATTCCCGGTTCAGCCATAAGCCTGTTGTGTGGTCACTTTCCCCCTCTGTGTTTCACTTTCCTCATCTGTAAGATGGGGATACCAATACTGACCGTCTCTGTAAACTGCATTGAGATCTACTGCAGAAAAGTGCTATCTAAGAACTAGGTAGTATTATAGATCCAGAACCCACAAATTCTTGTCAGCCCCTGGGTCAAATTTTGAAGGTATCTAGGCTTTCCTCCACTCAGCATTGCAAAGCCTAAGACAGAAGTGACCCAGGCACTTAGAAGCATGTGGCTCGTTGACTTTCTTGAGACTTAGGACCCTAACTGCCTAAATTACTTCTAAAACCAATACTTGGGCCCCTAAATCACCAAGATGTTTCTGAAAATATTGTGTGTCTAGTTCTGAAAATTCTTGGCTCCATTGAGGAGTTCGTTCCTTGTGTGCAGACAGACCGTGATCACGACAGCAAAGAGAAGGAGAATGCTGCCCTGGGCTCATAGACGCAGCGCTCGGCCCAGAGCAGATAGACATAAAAGCTCTTCCCCACTTTTCTTTTTATTAATACGAGCTGAACGTTTCGTCGCATTAACTATTTCCCATCATTTCACGTTAGCATCATCCTTTTAACAGTGTTCATTTTGCCTGACACGATATGAAAGGTACAGACATGATTACACTTTAATTGTGTCATATTAGCAAAAATAAATACTGAACCAGTATGGGGATAATACAACGTGATGGCAAATCGCTGACATGCTAGAAAGCCAAGGAGCCTGCCTGGTATCCAAAAAGGAAATTCTGCACTTTTCCAGATTGTGTGTATGCTGAGGCAAGGGGGATGGGGGGACAGAGCTTCTTCCTTTCTTGTCTTTGATTTCTTTCCACCTTCCCTTTTCAAGTCAGTTTATTGGCTGGATTGACAGCTGTGGGAAAGTCAGGCCTTTAACCAGAGCTCCCTCAACACTGCCCTCTAATTCTCAACTGGAGGAAGTGGGGTAAAAGAAGAGTTGGGTCTCCAGGACCCATTCAGTTCTTTGCCTCTCTGCCAAGATTGCCAGGTTAGGACACAGTCTCTTCTCCACAGCAATCCAAGTCTCCACCCAGAGGAGAGCTGGCAGCAGGAAGTTGGGGTAGGATTTCCTGCCAGCTGTTTAGCCAATTGGGGCTTTGGGGGTGGAGAGGCCAGCTTCTGGCTTGCCAATCCCCAACAAATCACGGCTCTTGGAAGCAGGGTCAGCTTTCATGACAGAGATGATTTGTCGATTGGGAGCTCTACAATTTTCCACCAAAAATCAGAACATTTTGAATTTTTCTTAAAAAAAAATGTATAAAACCAAAACTGTTTTGAATTACTTCCATGAAACGTAACTACCATTTTTTAAACCAGCCCTGAGGCCAGCCCAGCTTGCTAGTTCTTTGTTGTTATTATTATTACAGAACAGTCTCCAAACAGGCTCAGCATAAGAAAAGCAAAGGGTGAATGTTCAAACCAGAACACTAGCCCGTTCAGCTGCTTTACCCTTCTGTGTACTCAATGCAACATTGCCAATACACCGAGGCTAGATCCGCTCTAGGTCCTGTCATGATTGCTGTAGGAATTTCTGCAAGCGTCCATGTTATTTTCGAAATAATGGGAGCGGAGGGGAGCATGGCACAGGATAATGGTCTCCTGCCGTTACACTGGTCTTGACATTTATCAGAAAATGATACCAGAGGGAATGTGCGCCAGTGATCCAAGGTGTGGATTCAATGACTGCTTTTTCATGATAAACGTTAACAGAAATAAAAATGAATCCATCACAAAATGGTTTGTTCATAGAAGTACCCAGCCAAGAAATGCAAATGAGTTTAATTGAAAGATCTGGAGCAAGCTGGAAAGGGAAATTTCCAGCCCCATTCACCCATCAAACATTTTCATTAGGTATTCTCAGCACTCTCAGAACAAACTCTCTTGCTGGCTGATCGTGAGAACACAAGAATGGCCATAGTGGGTCAAACCAATGGTCCATATAGCCCCGCCTTCCAACAGGGGCCAATGTCAGATACTTCAAAGGAAATGAAGAGGTAATCCTCAAGTGATCCATCCATTGTCATCCAGCTCCAGCATCTGGAAGTCAGTGACTTAGGAACACAGAGCATGGGGTTGCATTCCTGACTTGGCTTGACTGCATCCCTTGGTTAATAGCATTTCCTATCCTCCAGGAACCTACCTCATTCTGTTTTGAAGCCACTCCCACTTTTGATCTTCCACCAGTTCCCCAGGTTGACTGTGCATTGTGTGAAGAAGGACTTCCTTTTGTTGGTTTTAAACCTGCGGCCTATTAATTTCATTGGAGGGGGCCCTTGTTTCCTTGTTATGTGAATGAGTAAATACAATTTCTTATTCACTTTCTCCACACCATTCATGATTTTATAGACCTCCATCATATCCCCCCTCGGTTGTCTCTTTTCCAAGCTGCACAGTTCCAATCTTTTTAATCTCTCCTCCTACAGAAGCTGTTCCATACCCTTAATCATTTCATTGTCCTCTGCACCTTTTCCATTTCTAATATCTTTTTTTAAGATAGGGCAACCAGAACTGCATGCAGTATTGAAGGTGTGGTCATACTGTGGATTTATACAGTAGCATTATGATCTTAGGTGGAGGGCATGATATTTTTGCCCTTTTGCTGTTTGAGTCATGTAGAAATAGACATGAACGAGGTACTAGAATATCTACAGGAGGAAACAGTCCTTTAATTTCTACAGGCCACATTCTGGTCTCAGTGGAAAACCAGAGCAACCAAAGGAGATTTAGGGATATATGGAATTACCAGACTGGATCAATCATTAGCCCAGCATATTGTCTCTGACAGTGGCCAATACCAGATGATTCAGAGGAAGATGCAAGAAACTCCATAATGGCTGATCATGAATTTGCACCACTACTCTTAGGGATAGGATTTGACCCTATTATCTCTCGTCTGGACCCCAGCTGATTTCTCCGCTGCTCTCCTAAGCTCTGCCTGTTCTTGGTACAGATGACTGACAGACTAACATAACCCTTTCTATGTCTCACCTATCTCTCTCCAGTCTACATTTCCATTTTCCTCATATTGAGCTTTCACATGGGTTTAGGATGCACCTTCAGACACCAACTGACTCCTTTCCAACCCAAAGGATTGGAGCACTTTGTAAATTGCTCAGCAGTGTGTGGACACACTAGAGAGCCATTGGGGATTATTGCAGGGCTGCAGACCTGTCTGCATTTGGAAGAGATGAGGATGCTGAGCTCCAAGCACCAGTGATAGCAGTTGGAGTTTATTGAGCTGCTTTGGCTTTCAATGAATCCGAACAGTGCTGAGGGATGATGATAACATGACTGCTTCATTGGTTTATGAGGCCTGGATATCTGATTCCCATGGATTCATCTCTAATTGAGATCATTGGTCCAGCTCTTGAGTGTACAGTACAACCCAGCACACAGGGCATTAACTGAACGACACAGAGACTGTGTCTGCCTTTACACTGCTTCAGAGGAGACACTACCTCCAGCGACGGGAGGGGTTCTCCTGTCAGTGTAACAGATCTACATCTCCAAGAAGCAGTAGCTAGGCTGATAGAAGAATTCTTCCATCGCCCTGGCACTGTCTACACCCAGGGTTACAGCGCCATCTCTCCGGGGTGTGGATTGTGTGTGAGAGACACAGCTATGCTTATATAAGTTCCCAGTATTGACCAGCCCAGACACACAGACACAAGATAGCCATTGCCTGTACACACCACACTGTGTCATACAGAGGCATGTTTCCAAAGCTGTACCGATTGTGCTCTGCGTTAAAAGCAAACCCCTGGGCTCTTTACTGAATATCGGACCTGTTAATGATGACACATCTGCTTCCCGCCAGTTTACAGCTCACTGGGTGGAAGGAATGCCTCAGAAAGTCAGGGACAAGCCTGTTATAGGATCCACTTACTGTACACACAGGCAAGGCAGCCGCATTTCAAAGGGGCCCCTGCTGGCTTGTCAGACTTGTAAAGTAATTGATGCGCATGTTACCAACAGACACTATATCATTCCAGCAGTCAGCAAACAAGAGGGCACCCTACAGGTATTTCAGTGCCTGCAACGTGCTTCTGCTCCCTGCTGAGGGTTTATGTTGTAAAAGTGGCAGGCAAGGAGCAGTCTGTGTTCTCTTGCGTGCGTTGATGTAGCACGGAACTTGGCACGACCCCGGCGGAAGGGCGTGTTTGCACAGCTACTCTTGCATTTTTAGGCGGTAGCACTGGTCGTGGCAGCAGAGGCATGGCTTAGTACATACCCGCTGGTTCCAGGGGGGTATGTATTCAGCAAGGCTCCGTGGTGCCTCTGCTGCCAGTGCTACTGCGTCTACTCTGCTATTAATACTCGTGCTAGCGCCATGGTTTGCACATGTGTACACAAGCAGGGGAATCATACCCCTAGCTTGTAGGATAGACAGAGCCTAAGTGGCTTGTTCTGATCACATGAGGAGCCTATGAAAGAATCAGAAACTGAACCCAGCTCTCTTGAGTCCCCTTGAGGATGGTGTCTTACTATCAACCATCCTCCTGAACTGTAGATGAGAAAATACGCTGTAGATGGTCTGTGGAGTGGACGGATAGGCTACACCACAGTTTTGAATGGCTTAGTTGTTTAAAAAATCCCTCTCCATGCTGGATAGACAGGAAAACCATGCCATAGCTATGCTTGTACCTAACAACTTCAAAAATGGCTCTGAGAGAACGCTGTCTGTCATTTCAGAACGTGGAAATGGTTATTATTAATTGTTGTATTGTTTTGTTATTGACACGCTTGTGGGAATATGGAAGAAGTGGATCCAGTCTATGGGAAGGATTTGAATGAACTGAGGGTAGAGGACCAGTGTATGGCTCTATGCTATTTTGTTCTGTTCTACGCTTGTACTCACAGAGAGCTGGTTGAAAAAAGGTAATCATTTTTTGTGAAAGTCTTCAAAACATTCAGATGAGGTTTCATTCCACAGGTTTTGGAAAGGAACAATTTTTTTATTTTTTTCAAAATGTTTCCTAAGAATTTTTTACTGAAAATGTTCAGAATGAATATTTTGGGGCTTTCATTTTCATTTCATTTTGGTTTTGGTTTTGGGAGGGTTATTTTTTGGGGTGGGATTGTAATTCCATTTCCCATTTTGCACATGAAAATGAGGGGAAAGGGGAATCGAAAATAAAAATAATTCCAAAAGTTTTGATTTCACCAAGTTGGCCCAATTTTTCTGTTTGAACTAAAAAAACTGAACAAACAACCAACCCATAACATTCTGAATTTCAAAATGTTGTTTTAATAGATAAAAACTTGCATTAAAACATGTAAAAACATGTAACATCTCATATATCTGCAACAAACCATCTGCTGATCAACTGTGGGAATGAACCCTGGACATTGGGCATCAAAACTATAGATCTCAAATATTTGAGTTAAATAACTCCTTTAGCTGGGTACTACTGGTAGGCTGTGTAGTTGCTGGAACCTGCCACTAAAGGGAGACAGGAAAACACACACACGTACTCTCTCTCTCCCCCACCTCTCTGAAAATGTTTTTTCACTAAATTTCACAATGGAAATTATTCACTATTTTTACGCAGCCCTAATAAACTGGAGATGCATGGGAAGCTTAAAGGGCTAGCCAGACAAACACACTTTCCTTGTTACTGGCCTGATTGTTTTCTCCTGTCAAGCATTATTTTACTGATGTATTTTAAAATTTTGGTTTAATTTTTTTTTTTTTTGGTTGCAATTTTAGGGAGACACGATGCAGCCAGTGAATTCTTGACCTTTTGCTTCTCCACAGCAGTGTGAAAATGGTTTTATTTTTGCTGTTCAGCAATGCATGCCAAGCCTTGCAACAATAGCCAGGGATAGCCGGAGCCTCGAGCCGTTTAAAAAAACCTATTCTTTAAAAAACAACAACAAAAATCTAACCTTGCGCCTTTGTTTTTATTGGTCAGAGCTGCTGAAATATATAGGACGTAAGAGGACCACCAGCCTTACACGACACCTCTGCATGGGGTGAATTTCACTCCCTTTGCTGTACTGCCCTGATCGCACAGCGTAACACCTCTTTGCTGTGCTGGAGTAGCTGCGGCTGGGCCTATTTGCCAAGTATGTGGCCGAAAAGGGCCAGCACTTTTGGGAGCAGCTCCCTCCGTAACCTTACCTACGTGCCATGAATTTTGGTCACCCCACCCAACTCTCCCAGTGTTGCCCACCCTCGCCAACCTATCCTGCCAGCGGCCAAATTCCTGACGCAGGAACAACACCTCACCTTGGGCAAGTCATGTAACTTCTCTGGGCTTCATTTCCCTACCTGTAAAATAATTTTTCCCTTGTCCACTTAGGGCTAGATTCTTCAAAAGCTCACATACACGTTTAATTTCCATAGTTCCACTGGTCCCCTCAGCGTATGAAGTTAAGCACATGCCTTAAATCTGCAGGATGGGAGCCTTAGATTGCAACATCTTCAGGGCACAGACTTTTCTCTCACTGTGTCTTTGTACAGCACCTCACGCAACTGGGCACTGATCTCAGCCCGGTCTTTAGCGCTACTGTGACGGCTGCCATTTTGAATAAGCCTGGGGTTTGAACTGGGGGCCTCGGGAGCTAAAAGCACACGTCTTTGCCGCATCAGAGAGAGACCGTTTATCTGTATCAGCCCCTTGCCTTGGTGGGTTGGATGCTTAGAGAAGAAGGCAATACATACTGACCACTGGGTGACGCTATCACAATGGAAATAATAATTAATGGCGCGCACATTGAGACCAACTAAAAATCAGGCCCTGTGTCTAAATTCTGACAGGCCGCTGAAGAAAAACCAGGCCAGCCCTGAATGCATGGATTAAAACACTTCCAAGCCTGTATATTTTATTTAGTTAAGGAGGGAAGAAGAAGGGGGACTACAGAAGGACGAATAAGTGGGAATCTTAGTTCCCAAAACAAGCCATCAAAGACATTCCAAAGCTAAGACGCCTCTTGCTTTATCAAGATGAACAAATTCATAGGCTAATTGTTGCTGGGGCCAAGTTCTGGTGTGTTTCTGGTTTGGAGGTCTGTTATTGTTATCTCAGCTGTGGGAAGAAAGGAGTAGGAGGGGAGGAGAAGGACCTTCAAGCACCTGGATTCATTGGCCTCACATTTAATAGAAAGCAGCATGGGCCACAGGGGACATGTCGCTCTTTTCCACCTACATGTTATTCCAGCCATAAATCCGAGTGACAAGCTTGAACTTTTCTGACTTGACATGTTTACATGGGAAGTCCGCATTTGACAGGAAAATTAAGCATATCAATCACTTAACGAGCTTGTTAATGAATGGCTCTCAGATCTCTCCGATTTCGTGCCTTGTAGCACAATTTATTGATCAACTGCCTTTTCTGCTGCAGCTCCCTGCTCTCTTCCTAGAAGCCAGATGTTGCCATACCTTGACCCTCAAAGCCAGTGACTGGTTCTGGTCAGGGTTTATCAAGGGGTCAGTTTCTCTTTCAGACCTGAGTTTCCCTTTTCTTTCTTCTTCTTTTTGACAGAACAAAGAGAACAGATGTAGGCTCTGGGCCTCTCACACCCACTCAAACATATGGAAGCTATCTCCTCTGTCTTTGTAATTACACAGGAGCTTGCTTTTCAATGGCTTCAGTTTTTATTGCACAGAAACCAGCCTATTCCTACATAAAACATTTTTACGGTGGCTCCCCAGGGACTCTTTGCAACAAGATCACGTAAGGTATAAAAATGTGCAGGAGACCCTGACAGCTGGCAGAAGCCTTAAACATGTGACATGTGGACTTATGCGGGAGGCTGCGAGGAGCATGCAGTGGCTTACAGATGGGGAACGGAGCAAGGGGAACCCTTATCAGAAAGGGGAGAGCGTGAGTGTCCTGGTGTGAGCAAGCATGTTATAGTCTGGGGTGTGCGGTGGGGGGAAATCAGAACTGAGTGGAGCTGTGTGTGGTAGAAAAACACAACTCAGAGCCCACTGGGAAAATGCAAGAACTGTCAAGAGACACCAAAGTGCACAAAATATCTCCAAACCTCAGTCACAATAGGCCTCCGCCATAGCTCTGGTGACAAATCCTCCTCCCTGCACCAAATATTGTGTCCTGTTGGAAATCTGGTCTATCTAGGTGCTTATATCACCGCCACCTGCTCTGCGCACCTCACAGAGATCTTGAATATATTCACACAGCAGCCCTGGAAGCTAGGAAAGGGCCAGCCCTATTTTACGGATGGGCAGCGGACTGCGGGCATGTCTTCACTGAGAAGTTAACTCAAATGAACTCTTCTCGGGTTAGTCTCGCTCAAGTGAGAGCAGCCACACTGTGAAATAACACTTAAGCAACGCAGAGAGGTTGTGTTAGCAGCTGATGCGTTGTCCTAACACAAGCTATAGCCTATTCCCCCAACCGCCCAGCCAACTCGCATTAAAAGCACCACCACATGCAAGTGGAGGGGCTTTTTGTGTGGACGGGACTCGAGTTCAGGGCAGCACTCCAGTTACAACTCAAGTTAACTCTGCAATGAAGACAAGCCCTAGGACCCAGATCCTCGCAGTTATTTAGGTTCTTAATTTCCATTGCTTTCAATGGACGTTAGAAGCCTAAATACCTTTCGGATCTGCGCTGAAGTGACTTGCCAGAGGTTACACTTGGAAGTCTGTGGCAGAGCCAGGAAGTGAATGAAAATCAGTCTCCAGAGGTTGTATTAGAAGACTGGTAATACAATGGAAGAGCCATCTGTGAGTTACTTCACAATCTAATGGATTTTTTTTTTAAAAACCCTACTATAGTGCATCGTGAATATCCCAGAATACAAAGATGACAATTTAAGTGTTTCAAATGGACTCAAGGTAATTCCAAACAAATTTTAAAGCCATTTCACACTATAAAACCCCTCAGCTAAATCATTGGCTGTGTGATGTGAGTGCTTATGTTGCAAAATATCCCTCAGATGGAAAGCCAGGTTTTCAGAGCAGGCAGTAAATACTTATAAATTAGTTATTAGTATTGGAAGATGGATTTGTAGTGAATTGATCTTTTGTTTATCAGGATACACTTCTTGCCCCACCTCCCTAGGGAACAGTTTTTTATGAGATTTTGGGGGAATTCAGACATCGGAGCTTTTCCGGAATTTATCAAAGCGGGAGGGATGAGTCAAGAAAGGCCACACAATAATGATACTTAGCACTTCCATAGCACATCTGCAGATCTCAAAGTGCACGACATACATTGGTCACCTGTCATATTAAGGTTCCATTTAGAAATGATTTATAGACGATTAATAGATGTTATAAATATGTTACAGACATTGACAGCGTATGTTTGTAGATGGCTACTAGCATAGCAGTAGAAGGTGCTATAGATGGTTGTAAGCCAGGGTTATTATTACAAGTAACCTATTTATTATTATTATTTACTTTTTATGTTGCGGTAGCACTTCCTAGTCATGAACTAGGGCCCCACTGTGCAAGGTGCTGTACGAACACAGAATAAAAAGACAGTCCCTGTACCAGAGAGTTTACAACCTAGGTATTGACCTGCAGAACTCTATATCAATTGATTAACCATTCTTTAAAATATCTATTAATTATTTGTTAACCCTTTATAAACTGCTTACTAAGGAAACCATAATAAAATGTGTGACCCAAATGTTAATTAAACTCCACAATGTCCCTAGGAGGGAAGGTTATTGGGCCTGAATCTCCTCTCCCGTGCACTGGATTAAGCCAGAATTAACGCCGCTGAAGTCAATGGTGAGACATGAGCACAAGCACGAGAAGAATCAGGCCTATTCTCTCCAGTTTCCCAGATGGGGGAAGGAAGGCAGAGTGGTTGGGAGTTTCAAACGTACCCAGCCTGGGCCTAACTCTGCTGCCGTTGCAGTCAGTGACCGAGCTGCCATAGACTCCAAGGGGAGCAGAGTTAGTCCTTTGGAAACCCCACCCAACAGAGGGTAGCGCACTTTGCACAATGCTGAGCTCTAAAGCACCAAAGACAGTCTCTGCACCAGGCTGCTCACAGTCCAGGATTTTCACAATATGCCACAGGCCAATTAACTCGCCAATAGAAGGAAGACCTGGTAGCCATGTCGACCCGGGCGATGGGAGTTAAAGGTGGTTTTTTTCAGTAGATGTCCCACGTAATCAGTTGTATCCTGGACTCAGTGACTCCTCCCCTTAGGATGGGGGAGGGGCCTTTAGCAGTGGGCGGTCTTGTGCCCGCCCACTCCCTGGATTACAAATAGACCCACAGCAAACAGTGATGCAACACAAGCCTCCTGCTGGCCGACTTGGTAGGA